>NC_056593.1:19015429-19235429 GCF_018340385.1 Cyprinus carpio | reverse complement strand
CGTAAAGATGAAAGTTGGCAGAAATATTAAAACTCAAGTACAGATTCTCCCCCAAAATACTTAAGTACTGTAACGAGGTAGTATAACTTTACACCACTGGTTATCGCTCCTGTAACGCATTAGCAGAACGAGGAACTCCGGTGGCAGGTGTGACGCCACTTCCGGGATGTTGTCAGTCAGAAGTCGTCTCCGTCCAGCGCAGTGTTTGTGTCTCCACTTCGCCGCATTGGGTTCGAGCAGCAGAATGGTCCGGAGGCTTTGCGTGCGCGGTGCTCGCTCGCTTGTCCTGTAATGCGGAGAGGAGGCCGCGCCGGGGAAGCGGTTGTGTCGCTGCTGCGGGGCTCTGTGTCGCGGGAGCGGGCTTAGCTCACTGCGCTAGCTCGGACAGGATGATCCGCTGGATCCGACAGCAGCTGGTACGAGCCCTTTAAACTCTTAACTCTGCTTCGCTGCTTTGCTGGTTTGGTAAGTCTCGTTATGAAGGCTTGCGTGGAAGGTCTGGCTAATTTAATAAGTTCGCAACGAATTAAAGTGCGTTGGATAAAGGCGCGGGTCAGCGTTTCGCTTGAATTAAACCATCTGTTTTATTTTTGTAGCCGGTGGTCGGAGATGACGTTTTCGAGCGCGCGAATAAAGAGTTAATAAAACGTTAACGGTTTTGTTTAAAAGTCGTTTTGGAGGGAAGCGCGCGTGCGGCTCCTCGTGAATGAGAGTTATTTTTGTTTATTTATTTGTTTTGTTTGTTTCCTCCTTTCTGACAGTTGTGTAATGCGTTTACTGCAACAGATGTCACAAGTGACATCACGCGCTTTAATAATATCGCAGAAAGTCTGACAGTAACTTCACTAGATACAAACATAAACCAAAAATGACAAACTGCTCCAAATCTCTAAATATGCAGGAAAAATTCCCCTGTAGTGAGTTAATCTGTTGTTCATCTATCATATGATATATTAGTAGGCCTAATAGGTAGCTGTCAGATATCTGTGTTTGTTATCTTATATAATTAACTTAAGATTTTAATGAAACAACAACGCCTCCATATATGATTTAATTTGAATTTTGTATATGTTGTTAATTGAATGAGCTAGTATTAGTAGTCAAATATATATGTATGAGTATATATATATATATATATATATATATATATATATATATATGTATATATCTCATATATATATATATATATATATATATATATATGTATATATGTATATATATATATATATATATATATATATGTATATATATATATATATATATGTATATATATATGTATATGTGTGTGTGTGTGTATTAGGTACTTTTCATTTTTAATGAAGGTAGTTTTTACTCAATACAGTTACAGTTTGGGAATGAATATCTTTAGAAAAAGCATCTGTACTGTAGTTGAACCGTTATGTTGCAAGAATGTTTCGCATTATCCGTATGTGATGGTTTTGTGTTTTTAGGTGGATAACTAATAGGGCCTGTTTACACCTGGTCACTTCATGCGTTTTTTCTGATCGGATAGCTATCCGATTGTGAAAAGACCAGGTGTGAATGCCCTCTGAAACGCATTCGAGACGGATATAGATCCGATCGCTCAGATCACTTCAGGAGGAGGTCTGGGACGCAGTCCAGTTTAAACTGAACCAGTGTAAATGCATCTGGATGTTGAAACCACATATGCAAATTTTACTCCTCCCAAAATGTTAAAATAATAAACGTGTGAGAGCATGTTAAAGGCTATATGACAGGTTATAGTCAGATATGAGCGTGCTAATGCAACACTCATCACTGCGGACGAGTACCTCTTCTGCAAGCTGACGTGGAAACTGCCGCGAATGAAACTGAAAGACACAGACGCTCAACACACAGTCGTCTTCATTAAAAGTAGTGTGACTAACCTATCTTTCCAGTGCTGATGCCGGACGCTCTTCTATTGCAGGCTTTGATCTTGAAATTAGCTGATGATTAATAAAATATAGCATGGGAATTCAAGAACGGATTTATATCCGTTTTGTGACGACACATTTGTGTGGCCAAGTGTGAATGGAAATTTTTTAACAAATCAGATCGATATCCGATATGACCAGGTGTAAACAGGCCCACAATTTTTTACATTTTCACTGAATTATAGACTAATGTGCATCTACACCCCAGTGTATGAGCCTGTCTTAAACTATCTAATATAAGCTTTTTTTGAAGCTCAGTTGAAGCTAATGGTTTGATTATGGTATGTGCAGTGTAATATTTCCTTATTTTGATTTTCAGATAATATTAGAAGATTAGATAAGCTTTGGATATAAAAAGTAAATGGCTAATATATCTTATCTTGTTTGTTCGTCTGAAGGCTGTGCGCTAATGCTGTTGGCTTGACTCCACAGGAAGTGTGTTTAGATCTGGTCTCATTTCAGACAGTGCTACCCTGTGGCTGCAAACTTGTGTTTGACTGTAAAAGGTAGAGATGGAAACAGTGGGTGGTAAAGAACCACAACCCTGTTTTTCACTTCTTTCAGGTGTCCTTTTTTCTTCCCGTCTGTGTAACTGGGCTTGTGCTGAGTAATCGATGTATTTTGTAAAGCTGAAATTGCTTTCAGAACTTCCCTCATTTGGTAGTTTTGTAGTTGTTCCATTCAAACAATCATCCAATGAGAGTTTCTTTCTTTTTTAAATCTGTTGTTCATATTATAATTCAGGCGTTTTGATCACTTTTTCACCACCAGCCCTGTGGATTCAGTTCCTTTCTCTCTTACACACGTTATTGCACATCCTTAAATCAATAGATACGTTTGTTTCTTCATTAGATTTGGAGAAATGTAGCATCACATCAGTGTCTCAGCAATGGATGCTCTGCAGTAAATGGGTGCCGTCAGAATGAAAGTCCAAACAGCTGATAAAAACATCACAGTGAAAGTAATCCACAGCACTCCAGTCCATCAGTTAACATCCTGAGAAGACGAAAGCTGTGTGTTTTTAAGAGATAAATTCATCATTAAGGTGTTTTCAAACCTTTAAACAGTTGCTTCTGGCCAAAATACGAGTCCATAATTCATAATAGCACTTCCTCCAGTGAATGATGAATGATGGATTATATTTTAGCCAGATGCAACAGTTTGAAGTTTAAAATGTCTTGATGGATTTGTTTCTTACAAACACACATCTTTTGTCTTCAGAAGACAGGAGTGCTGTGGATTATTGTGATGTTTTTATCAGCTGTTTGGACTCTCATTCTGACGGCACCCATTCACTGCAGAGCATCCATTGCTGAGCAAGTGATGTAATGCTACATTTCTCCAAATCTGATGAAGAAACAAACTCTACATCTATATCTCGGATAACCTGAGGGGGAGAACATTTTTAGCAAATTATAATGTTTGGACAAACAATTCTTTCAATTGGTTATTGTGCCCTGACACTTTTGTATGGTCATAGGGATCTTGGATGGACACGTGGGCTTTAGGCATTGTTTGCAGATTTATATTTATGAATCTCCATTTCAGGCGTCATGTTACAAATCCGTGTATTGGCTTGTCTGGGCTGAGATCTTGTGTTTGTAATGCTGATTGATTTATTGAGATGTTGCATGATGAACAGAAAAGTATAGATTCGTCCTAAATCATGTAATTATGCACTATTTTATGACATGATGTAGTGTAAATAGTGTGAGAAATGCGTTCACTGAAAATTCCAAAATGAACAAGTGCACTTTAAATACCAGGATGATGCACTTAAATAACCGGAAAAACGAAGTGTGGAATGTTGGACACTTCATGCTCTCAACTGCCGCAGCTTTAATTACGTAACGCAGGCGGAGGGCCTATCAGACTCTGATTATGAATGGCAAAATAACATATATAATTATATATCATATGGATAAGAACATAGTGCATAAGTAGTGCATAGTGTGTCATTTGGGACGCAGCTTATGCACCTTTATTAAAAAAAAAAGATGAGTGATAGCAGGTAAATGATCTTTGGCTATAGGTACAAAGCTGTGTTTACAGGTATCTTTACTTTCTTGAAAGTGGAACCAGAGTCAAATCTAGTATGTCACAGATGTTTGAGGATTATGTATATATTTGTGTGTGTGTTACGATGTAACGAGGTCATTATACAGAAACCAGAATTAAATAGGGCGTTGATACAGGAAGTTAAGTAAATAGAAGAGAATGTCAAAATAACAGAACATAAACCTGACGTTTCTCAGCAGCAGAAGTCGTCACAGTTGGGTAAACCTCTTTAGCAGTAAATGGGAGACTACCACAAATATATTTTTTTGCATTCCCATTTGCTCAAATAGCAAAAGAAAAACTCAATGAAAGTGTTTTTATGTCTTTCAAAAAAAGAGAGAGACTGATAACGGCAGTCAGAGCGAATAATGTCAGATTTACCGTCACTCCCATAGACACTGTATTAGGCTGCATTTACACTGCAGGTCTTGATGCCCAAATCCGATTTTCTGACTATATCCGATTTTTTTGACGACCCGCTTACATCATCTTTTAAAAGTGACCCGTATCCGATTTTTTTGCATTTACACTATACACTGCTGAAACTACCAACACTTAGACGTTCTGACCCTGAAAAGGAAGTAAAACAGCACGAAATACAATGGATGCAGATGCAAAATAATATTATACAGTGTTTTGCTTTCCACAATATTTTGAAAAGTCAACAAAAAAATCAGCAAAACATTGGTCTCGTATGGCGCGGCGGAGAAAAAAGCGCTTAAACCGTGCCTCCCCATATCTCGTGAAATGTCTTCAAACACGGATTTATTTCTGTAACAATCCTGCATTTTTGCCTGCACTGTCTCTTCGCCCCAAAGACTCAAAAAGACATGAAACCTTGGCATTGCTCCACTGTGTGTTATCCTTCGTCCTCCATCGCGCCTATAATAATTCATGTGATCTCAGTTGGTGGTGTCCACCTGAGTTGACGTCACTTTTTTAAATGACGTACGACTCGCATTTACTGGGGAAATATCCGATTTTCTGCTTACATGGCACACGCAAATGCACGTATCCGATTCATATCCGATTTATTACCACATATGAATGAGGCCTGAATCCGATCTGAGAAAATCGGAATCCCATGCGTTTTTTTCCTGTTACAACATTCACCGGTCATATCCGATCTGTGCCACATGAGAGGAAAAAATCGGAATTGGGTCACTTGAACCATGCAGTGTAAATGGGGCCTTAGAAACACCCTCGCATTAGCGATAACTAGTTTTTGTAATGTTATGCAAAGGTAATATACTACAAAATATAGTGTTATAAATGTACATACATTTAAAAAAATCCAAAAAAGATTGGAGGATTTACGATGCTGATGACCGTTGAAACCCGTCATCACAGTCTTGTGAAAAGGGTTCATAAGATGATAGATATGTACTCGTATACATATCGATTGGGCTGTTAATTGTTAGCCTGTATGTGTAACAGTTAGTTCTGATCCTCGAATCTTACTGGACAAGAGACTTTCTGCAGATATTTCACCTGTGCGTTCTAGACGAGCTGTCAGTAAGTGCAGTTACATTGGGACTATCTCTGAGTGAGTCTTTAAACCGTTCATTCAACTGCACGTTCAGAAAAGCTTATGCATTCGAAGAGAGATGTTTTTTTTTATTATTATTATTGTTAAATTTAATTTTATTAATCAAAAAGCATGTCTGATTAATTAAAATCATGAAACTTAAACAATTTAACATCAATTTATTAAAAGTTTAACAAGAATTACGTTTAGGGCCCTATGAAATGTTTTATTTTTTCCAACAACATTATTTATTATTTCCAGACACATTCTTATCAAGCATAACTAATTAAAAGAAATAAAAAAAACAAGCATCATTTATTCTTACAATAGCCTTACAATTCTGTGTTGTGTATTAAAAAAATTTAAGGCATAAAACATTCATTTAATTTATCTTTTAAGTAATGAAAATTAAACGGATTTAATTTTTTTTGGAAAATAAAGGTTATTTAATATTATAATTAAAACATTGAGGAAATATTGTATGATTATTCCTTAAAGTCACTATGAAATCAAAATTGAAAATTCTTATTTTTTAATGAAATGCTGCAGTGTTTATTATAAATAATTTATCTGTGCACTTCATTATTTTTTATAAATTCATGTGCCCTCGTAATCTTTAATCAGAAACGTTATCCTCCCCTCCCCCTCAAAACGTCTCATCTTCTCGTCCGGTCACGGAGTATGACACAAGGGCGGAGCTAGTGACGTGAGGCTAAACGCTGAAGCTGATGCTTCACTTTATAGAAAGCAATGCATTGACCAGTGCTGACGCAAGCCATGGGGGAGTACACTACCCTTAAAAGTTGAAAGGATATCACCACACATTGCAAACTTTTTTTTTTTTTTTTTTTTTTGTATGAATATGTCAGGCAGTCTCTCTCTCTTAATATAAAAAACCCCTCACACATAAAACATTTCTTCATGCTAGGGTGTCACCGGTGAATCCAGTGAAGAGAAAAATCCCCTCACAACTAACTGCAAACTGGCATTCAGATCTGCCAACATTTTGTCCAGAAAGGTAATAAAAAGATCATCAAAGTAGTCCATGTGACGTCAGTGGGTCAGTTAGAATTTGTTGAAGCATCGAAAATTTTGGTCAAAAAATAACAAAAATGACGAAAAATTGTCTTCTCTTCCGGGTCTGTTGTGAGTGCGACTGCTGTGACTGTTGACGTACGACGCTGCTGAAGACAACTGGTGCGCCCAATAACAAAGAAAACACGTCAGCAGTGTCGTACGTCAACAGTCACAGCAGTCAGTCGCACTCACAACAGACCCAGAAGAGAAGACAATGCTGAATAAAGTTGTTATTTTTGGACCAAAATGTATTTTCAATGCTTCACCAAATTCTAACGGACCCTCTGATGTCACATGGACTACTTTGAAGATGTTTTTTTTATTACCTTTCTGGACGTGGACAGTATACCGTACATACATTCTCAATGGAGGGACTGAAAGCTCTCGGACTAAATCTAAAATATCTTAAACTGTGTTCCGAAGATGAACGGAGGTCTTACGGGTTTGGAACGACATGAGGATGAGTCATTAATGACATAATTTAAATTTTTCGGTGAACTAACCCTTTAAAGTGCAAGTTAACACCTGACCACTCTTGTGGGTTTGCTACTGTTACAAAAAAAAAATAACAGAAGGGTAAAAACATCGGTGCGATGTAAGCAACATAACTACAACAAATAAAACTGATAATGGGTGAGTTAGATTTATAGTGTGTGAATAATCAAGCATTGACAATAATCAGTCGTATTGGCGACACAGAGGGGCCCCCAAATAAAATTCTGCTTAGGGCCCCATAAAGGCTTGGCCCTGTTTCTGCTGCAGTGCTTCAAAGTTAAACCAAACTTTTATTTTGACAGGTTGCCGTGAATATCTTTACATTTCTATGTGTTTATGATATGAGGATAGTTTTACTTGCGGGGATTTTAGCGTCTGCCATCTCTCTAAAATACCATTTAGTGAGACGCCAGACGTTAAAATCCCCAAAAGCGTCACGCACGCTTCAGTAAACAAAACCGTACGTCTGTGCCATTCATTAACAAGGAGACACCCAGAATTCATATTTAAATATGAATCGTTTTGCGGCTTAATATTTACAAATACTAGTGGGAGTGGGAGTGTGCTCACTTGTGTGTGTGTGTGCGCATTGGTTATCGCGACGCCCTATAAAAAACAACACACAAACCACCCACAACATCCTAGCATTGCTGTTGTGAGTTTTGCACAACCACTCTTTTCTTCAGAACTGGAAAATAACTGTTGCTATCGTTGTATAACTAGCTGTTGTTGTATTGCAATGAGTGGGCAATTTATTCAGAAATGTGCTGAGTTAAAGGATCTAATCTCTCAATGTTTTATTCCTTCATTCTTCCACCCTAATTTACACAAGGCTGCTTATGTTTCTTCATGTTCCAGTGAGTCATGGGAAGTGTCTTGTTATGGCAGGGCTTAGAGTCAGGGCAGAGCACTAAAGCCTGATGTGATCTGCACTCTGTTTGCTTTTCTGCTGCCAACATCATCTTACACAAGCTCATCTGCTGCCATACCAACTCATAAGAAGTCAATACATTTGTTTAATATATATATATTTCATGCATAGTATATACATTTTCAATGTGATATTTATTCCAGTGAATGTAATTTAAGTAGCTGTGGCTGTTCAGTTAGTATTATATTTTATTAAAAGCTGTAATGCTCATGTTCTGTGTAGAGCGCTGGTGGCCACACGAGCCGATGGTCAAATGCACTTCTTGGTCAGAGTGCTTGTCTGGTGAGGTATCAGTGCAAACAAAGTAGGTATGTAAATATAAACAGGCGGGACCTCTGCTCTGTGTCATAATGTTGGGTCTGCATTGCATTTAAAAGCAGCCAAATGGAAAGCAACAGTTGGGACTTGAAACAAAAATCGTATTTTCTCCAATCAGCCTGAAATGAGTTAAATATCAGCATATCGAATATCAGCAAAAATCTGATAATGTGCATCCCTAATCGATACTTTTATATTCACAAGGCTTCATGGGATTGTAGTTCTTTCCCTTGTTAAAGCAATAAGTACGCAGTTGTTTACCTTTTGGGGGTTTTGTCCACTTTTCAAGGACCTTTTTCTTTTAAATCACAGAAAAATGAATAAGAAAAATACTTTGAAAAAAAAAGGCTGCTGAAAAAGTGAGTCTTTTAGTGTCCTTTAGATCAATCAAAGACAATAGTGAGCAAACCACTCTTTGTTTTGTACTGTATGCTTGAGTAATTACATGAACAATAGTGTTTACTTATGATCGTTGGTTGTTTCCATTTAATATTTAACTCTTTAGATACAGTGTGTTCTTAGTAGCTTATTAGTTTGTGCTGCAATATCGCAATTAGAATACGAGTTTTCCATCTTCAAAGCATTTTCACATGAAAGATTGAATGAAATGTGCTGAGTAACCCCACAACCATTCATTAGCAAAGGAAACGGCTCTTTTTTTTTTAACATAATAGCCAAGAAAGTGATTGCTTCTGGGAATATAGACTTTATTGAATAACCAAGACATGCAAACTGAACTGCAGTTGACATATGTTACTGTGAACACATGCGTTTTTGTTGTGATGTGTTTATTTGGCCGTCTGGATTTCTCCATGAGAGTCTCATCATATACAGAGCATGTGTTCCACCTGTATTCTGGCACAGCTCGAGCTGCTGTAAGTGTGTGAGATGCTGGTGTTTAGGAGCTCGTGTGAGGTTTCAGACAGGTCACTCCAGGATAAGAAAGTAGCCTTCCTGACTGCTCATCTCATTAGCTGCCGCTTCCCAAATTAATGTTTAATTAAAGGTGCTTTAGTGGAGCGGCAGACACATTCTTCACAGTTAAAGTCACAGACTGTTAGATGAGCGGCCTCTCAAACTGCCTTTGTCAGAATTAAACTCATGGAGCAGCAAAGGGAAGCGTCACACAGCTGTGCCCCACATTTAATTGTCGCTCTGCTTTGGGAGAAAAGATACGGCATCACTTGCTCTCCAATTAATTTGATATACTTGATTAGCTGCCTTGTTCTGCTGTTGTGCTGAATTATTACAGTTTGTGTTTCATTATCTCTATAATGTGGATCATTAGCACATGAGGAAAAAAATGCTATTAACACACAACTGAAAGAGCAGAGTTACGTGGCACAGAGGCCGTTAGTTTTGCACAATACACACCGACCACGTCCTGCAGGGGTCGAACTGAACTTTTTACTTGGTAGAACTGGTGCTTCCAAGTTCAAGAAGTTAGTAGCACCAACAAAAATTTAGGAGCACCCATTAAATATTAAGGAGCATCACAGCTGCCAATTGAGCAGAAGCGCTGGCAACATCCTGATGTGGGCATTTCTTGTTAGAGATGCATCAATCTTTCATTCCAATTGATAATGTTTTATAAGCGAGTAAGCTGATTCTGATAGCCGATTTTTAAAATATTTATTTTTTTATTTATTTGGTCTATTACGGTCTGTATCTGTAGCCATTTAAAATGAGAGACAACCACAGCATTTTAATCATGTTCCAAATAAAGATGCTGCATACGTGAGCAGTTTCAGATGCAAATTAAAATGTATAATTTCAAAATCTAAATCAAAAACAGGTCTGACTTTAACTATGTGAAATTATGCTACATAAAACATCTGCACGAAACAAAAACAGCAGACGGTCTGAATGAAAATGCAGATTCACTCTCTGACAGCAGGTGGCGCTTATGAAACAGCAGCAATAGAGCGTTTCCTTGGTTACCGCTGTAAAGAAAGCCGCTGCACTGCTTTGTTCTTTATATACAGTATACAGAGGCAAAATGAGAAGAACATTTTCATTTAAACTTTTCTCAGTCAAGACAGTCATTACCCCTCAGAAATACATTAATTTAAACCCCCACTACCAATTCAGTATTTGGGATTTTCTTACTGTATTTCGCACATAGTGATCAGTGAGCTTGTTCTGCCTTCTACAGTATTTTCTTTTCTTTGTGTCTGTCTTCAGCATCTCTGGCCTCTGTTAACGGCCGTTTACAGACTTTGTAATATTTTCACACAAATTACATTTTGGAAAATGATTTCAATGCAGTTTGTGCAAGTCCAGATGAATCGCCTGCGATAATGAACGCGATATTGCGTAGCTTGTCAGTGATCTACGGCTCTGTCTATGAAGTGCCGCTACATTTGAAAGCAGGTGATGGCGATTTAGCGCTAATCACGGAGCCAGATTTACTGACTAAATGCGCATGATCATATCGTTAGATATATCGCCCAGCCCTAATGGCTAAAATCTAAAATATGCATTAATGTTAAGAATGTAAAGATGAAGCTTAACTGGTTATGTAACGCTGGATAGGATGGTGGAGCAGTCACTGTATCAGCTCACAGCAGGCACATACTGTGTAGTAATTCACAAACATTAGCAGAGAGCACCACAACGATTATGTGCACTCGCACAAATGCTCCCAAATATATTTTAGGGTCACACAGATTACATTTCGGGAGCATATGCGACCAAAACTGACGCAATTTTGAACCCTGTCCTTTGTCAAACATCCCTCTGCATTCTTTTTCTTTCTTTCTTTCTTTCTTTCTTTCTTTCTTTCTTTCTTTCTTTCTTTCTTTCTTTCTTTTCTTTTTTTTTATACATGATAGCTCTTTTTTGCTGTACTTAGTGTCAAAATATATTGAAATAAGTTTAATTGCAAATCAGTTACATACACTGCCTAACAAGTAGTGTTCATTTATTAGCTTGTTTGGTTTAGTCTTTGTTTCTTTTTTAGGTTTATCATATTTTAGTTAACCTATGCTGTTTTGGTTTAGTGAAGTTTAAGTTAAAAAAAAGTCTATGAATTTTAGTTTAAGTCAGTGAAGAATTTTGTGTTTAAACCAGTTAAACAGATAATCACAATTATTTTGCTCAAAATTGCAGTTGTTTCTGATCCTGATTGATGTCATTTGAGACATTTCTTTTTATATTTGATCTGAATTATTGCACTTTCACCTAAAAGCATAAATCAAGAGAATGTTAACTGGTTTGGTTTATTTTATTCATTTAATCCTCTAGTTTCCTGATTCTTTATATTACCTTAATACCATACATTAGGGCTGCACGATTATGACAAAAATCATAATTGTCAATTATTCCCTTGAAAATTGTAATTGCGTTTATTAATCACGATTATCACAATTTACATTGAATGATGTTTATACCATTGTTTGATGCAACTGCATGCCGTATTTTTATATGAAAATCAACAAGCTAAAAACACTCTAACTGAAATCTTTTAGTTCTTTTCTATAGTATTAAGCCTAGCTATACCAATAGACATCTGGTTGGTTTCTTTACCCATAAAAAAAAAAAAAAAATAAATAATATTAAAATCCCATAATACAGCTAAAATTAAAATAATGGGAGGACCCCATAAGATAACATGTAGAAAGAAAAAAACGTATCTTAAGCACACAGAATAACACAAGTGGACTTTGAACGATTACGTAATTGTGGCATCCATGTAATCGCGATTAGAAATTCGATTAATTGTGCAGCCCTACCATACATGTACATAATGCACATTTCAAAACATTGTTTGAAGAACATCTCCTAATTCACTCAAAACAAAAACTCATCAAGAAAAAATATCAAAACAAAAACTTAAAAACATCCATCAAAAAACCTAAGCGCAAAAACAAACATCAAAACCCTTGTTCCAACATTAAATATGATGGTTCAATAAACAAACCAAAATCAGGATTTAATGACAAAAATCGATGCAGTGACGCTATGCAACAAGATTTGACGTTTTTTTTTTTTTTTTTTTTTTTTTTATTATGCAAACAGACTATTACAAGATTTACAAAGAACAAATTAAACGCAAAAAACAAATTCAGAGACCAACATAACATACATATCAGTACGATTTGTGTGTGTGTATGTGTGCGTGTGTGTTAGTGTAACTGGGTGAGGGAAGATTTGACGACGCAGAACGAGAAGCATATACTAAAACAACAAATACTTATAAATGAACCAAAATCAGGATTTAATGACAAAAATCGATGCAGTGACGCTATGCAACAAGATTATACGAAGCATAAACTACACACATCAAAAAACAAAATGAGCAGAGGGCAAGCGTTAAACGACGAGGAGGTAAAGTGCCTTTTAAAGAGCTCTTTGTGAGTTTGTGGGTGGTGAAAATAAAATCATAATTACACACATCAATGAGCGCGCAGTCCAGCAGACGGGGTGTTTCATTGAGTTCTGTCACGAAATATACGACATCACCGTATCACTATGCCTCTAGTTTCAGTATCTGTATTCAGTATCTGTATTGTGAACACCAAGCGGACCAGGACCAAATGTATTGTTTACTTTTTTCTTTTTTTTTGTCTGGACCAAACAAACCAAGAGAACCGAACAACAAAGTGTGAACGCACCCTACAATTACAGATCTTATTGTGAATGAATTATCCATGTGTGTTTTACAATGGGGTCCCAATACAGGAGAAAAGACCCGTCACTACTTCTGTTTCATTGTCACGTTATATATGTGCTGTGCACTACTCTCTCGATAACACAACAAACAGCAGAAATGATCACGAACCAATGGCAGGTTGAAGGAGTTTAACAGCTGCCATGAAGTTTTCTTCGGTGAGGCGTTTCAGTCCACCAAAATAACTCCAGAACATCTTTTTTTTGGACAGATTTTGTTTGAAATTGTGTTCGATTTCTCTTCGATTATATATTGTGGCCTTTATAGCAAAAGCACATGCTTTGGTATAAATGTGAATGTTTTGTGATAACTGTTAAAGTTATATTTTGTTATTGTAGTTTATCCCAATACTTGTAGTTATGGTATTGTTTTGGTCTACATCATGACAAAAGTTACAATGTTAAGAGATGGACGATGGTAAGGCAGTTTACTAGAGATTACAGTTTTTTTTTAACTCATATTTTCTTATCTATTGTTTTAAAGTATTCTTCTAACAGATCTAAGAATCAGTTAGCTTGAATTCATAATCACAGCACAGTTGCATCAGTTTTGAAAAAGCAGCACAAGATGTTCATGTTGGCGCACAGAATGCGTTCCAGTGTCTTACTCTTGGGAAGTGCAGAGGGGAAATGGAATGGAAACACACAAAGGTTCAGTCAAAATTCAGGCTGTAATTGAACGCATGTGTTGCTGATGGGGTCGGATGACGTGGCTGTGTAACAAAGGAGATTTCCCAGCCTCCTCTGGGAAAGAGTCAATGGAAGACACTCAGCACAGACACAAAGTTCAGCATTGTACAGAATATTTCCAGTGTGCTGCTGCAGAAACATTTGCATAAAGCACTAGGTGGACTGAGAGTTTGTGTCTATGCAAAGAGCCGTCACATGTTCCCCAAACCAAAGCCATTACACGTTGTTAAGTGTGAGGAAATTCAACCGCTTCTGGAATCTGGGACTGGATTTACAAAAGATTCTTAAGAATGAAATTCTTAACTGCTAGTTTATTTTTAACTTACCAATAAAGTTGAGGATATTTAGTAGTCCCAAAAACATCACTACTACTACTACTACTTCAAGGTGTAGTCACATTAGCAGAATTTCAGTTAAATTTTGTGCAGAAAACAGGTTGTTTTTCTATTATCAGTAACACAGTTAACACGGAAGTCAGTCTCAAACCAAGCGTCTTCCTGTTGGTCAACACTGCGCCCAGCCTGAACATGAGTGGAATCTGTGTGGGAAACGTTTTTGCCCTCATTCGATACTCTCACTTGTGTTGATTTCTATTGAAATGACTGGAGTTTTAGGATTTTGAAGACAATTTAGGTAAAAATTATCAATAACCACTTGAAATTAGGATAACCTTGAATCCCTAAAGGTCAGATTCATTTATTGGATAATTACAAAAATTAAGCATTAAAATATAACAGTATTTATACTATTCATAATGTAAACAATGAACCATTATAATTATGCTTGATTTGACTTTTTGTCAAATTAGAAAATTCACTAATAACTCTTCAAAAATATTTTTGAATATACACAATGTGTTCAGTCTAGAGAGAGTGCAAATGAATGCATCACACTGCACCATCTAGAGACAGGGTCTTTAAAAATGACCGTTTAAAATACACAATACATTAAATAAATGCAGAGTGCTGAACGCCAGTCAAGCCAGAAAGTAGTGTTCATGCATACTGGTGATTATTATGGTAATCTTTCAAAAGACGACATTTGCATACTGGCATTGTGACATTTCTTTCTCTTTTTTTTAAAGAAACAATTTGAGAATTTAAGAATTTGTCAAGAATTGCAATTAGGAACATTCTCACAAATATAAATTATCTTTAGAATCTTAAAAATATTTTGGTGAATCTGGCTCCTGATTATCACACATACAGGATGTGCGTCTGGCCTGCAGACCAACAGAAAGTCAGAAAGCAGTAAGAGTTCGATAGTAAGTGATTTAGCTCTCATGTGCTGTGAAAGGGCCTCCCGTAATGAATTGTTTGCTGCACACTAACTGAATTAATAATGACTGTGGCAGAGTGTTCTGCCTTCCCATCAGACTCTCGGATTCTTCAGCGCACTGTTCTCCCTAAGCTTTGCGATTCTATCACTGTTTCACCAATGGCTGTTATATGATCTGTGGCTGAAGGTGAGATATTTAGCAGTCTGTCACACTGACTGACCCGTCTCTCCTCATCTCTTTCAGGGCTTCGACCCTCCCCATCAGAGTGACACACGCACGGTTTACATAGCAAACAAGTTCCCACAGCATGGCCATTATATTCCTCAGAGGTTTGCAGACAACAGGATCATTTCCTCCAAGGTAAGAGGAGACAGCATGATTGCTCTGAATGCCTGAATGTGAAACAGTCTTCAGAAACAAAGACCTACAATCACTTGACTCGCGTGTGCATGTGTTTCCCTGCTCATGTTGAGAATTTGCCAGTAAAATCCTCCATGCTGTTTTGTTTGTTTTTTGTAGTACACCATATGGAACTTCATCCCTAAGAATTTGTTTGAGCAGTTCAGAAGAATCGCCAATTTTTATTTTCTCATCATCTTCTTGGTTCAGGTAAGCCCAGGTCGTCGTCAGCTGAGTGAGTGATGCTGATGATGGTCTTCATCACCAGAGTTTCCCACAGGAGAGCAAAATTACTTTCATATTTTGAAAAAAATATATTTTGAGGCTATTTTAGCATCATAATCCCTCGCTTGAAAAAAGAATACAGGTTCAGCGACATCAGTGTTGGAAACAGTTCCTGTAACTCAAGATTATGTTCACTACAAACAAAGTACAACATAACAACAATCAAAATTCTCAATATGTCATCCAGCTGACAGTAATGTGAGCATGAAATCATGCTTGCCTGAAGTCACACCTTATATTATGCTCTGAATTCACTCTATGAATTTCACAATCGCATGGATTCCTACTGAAATGACCAGATATTGCCTGAGATAATTTGCAGAAGTAGAAACATGGGACCACACCTTTAAAGTCATTGCAATGTAAAAAAATATTTAATGTTGCCAACATAGTAATAACACAAATATCATGTGGATTTATAATATATCGTACTCTTAAGAAAAAAGGTACAAAAGCTGTCACTGGGGCAGAACCGTTTTTGAAAGGTAACATTTAAGGTACTTGTATGCACCCCTTTGATGTAAACAAGGTATAAATGTGTATCTTTTGAAAGGGTACTAGCTCAGTGGCAGCTTTTGTATTTTTATTTGTTATTTTTATTTTCTGAGAGTGCACAGCCCTAATGTTAAAAAGATACTGTTCTTCTTGATGAAGCATGTCT
Organism: Cyprinus carpio; assembly: GCF_018340385.1. Taxonomy (NCBI): domain Eukaryota; kingdom Metazoa; phylum Chordata; class Actinopteri; order Cypriniformes; family Cyprinidae; genus Cyprinus; species Cyprinus carpio. Next base: position 19,219,100 of record NC_056593.1, on the reverse strand, counting down.
GTGGAGAGTAAAGGCAGTATATGGCACAGTTCTGCCCTGTTTCTAACCAGATCCCCTCTCTGCCCTACAGTTAATGATAGACACACCCACTTCCCCTATAACTAGCGGACTTCCCCTGTTCTTTGTCATCACAGTAACTGCCATTAAACAGGTGAGTGTATGAGCGTGCTTAGGCAGCTCATGTTCATGGATCATGATGTGTTGTGGCAGTTTGTCAGTTGTCTGTTTTATGTAATCCCGCTCACAAATACAGGGATATGAAGACTGGCTGAGGCACAAAGCTGATAATGAAGTGAACGGAGCGCCTGTATTTGTCGTGCGCAGCGGCAGTCTGGTCCAGACCCGATCTAAGAATATCCGAGTGAGTTTCAGCCCATGGTTAATTCTGCCAAACAACTTCAAACAATAAAAACACTTCCATATCCCTGCAGTCATGTCAATAAACAGAGACTTCAGCAATACAGACATCCTTGTCATGTTGGTTGATATTCCTCCTGTGATCTCTTAGGTAGGTGATATTGTGAGAGTAGCCAAAGATGAGACGTTTCCCGCAGATCTGGTGCTTTTGTCATCAGATCGGGCCGAGGGGACGTGCCACATCACCACTACCAGCCTGGACGGAGAGACTAACCTGAAGGTCTGTGTTTTGTGCTCACAAACAACAGCGTCTCACTGGATTTCTCAGAGAGGTTACTGAATAAACACGAGTCACTCATTGATCCGCAAGTTGTTGTTACTCTCAGCGATGTCCACTTCTGAAGGCTTTTGGCGAACTGACCCTCCAATAAGCTCTGCTGTCACTTTAAGTTTATGCAGCTTCTGTCAAACATGCAGAGAGATTGAGTGGATTAGCTCAAGAAATGCTGAGTAATGTCTGTATGAGCTTTAATGTGGAGTGTGTGTGGATATATATAAATACACAGTCGTCAAAAAGGTTTTCAGTGTATCAGGAAAGGCTATCCAAAACGTGATGCAAAATGAAAGAAAACCTCTCTAATAAGAGAAAAAAAAAGAAATGGACAACTGAAATATGTGATATGTCCATCATGTAATGTCAGTAGTGTAGCAATGTATGAAGCCTAGCTCACACAGAAGTCACTTTCAAACCAAGCAGCTTTCTGTCGGCAAATCAGTGTGAAAACCAGCTGCCAGATCTGTGTGAATTTATCACCCTCATGTGAAGTTCCCGATCGCATGGATTCCTGTTAAAATGACTAGATTTCGCCCTCGAAAAATTCCAGAACAACAATAAATGCACCTTAATACATAGATAAAATTGTACTTTTATTCACTTATTTAATTGTTTATCAGTCATTTAAACATTATTCAATATGGTCAAAATAGTATTTAGACATTCTTTCTAAAATAGTATTTTGAGGTTGTTGTTTTTTTTTTGTTCTTTATATAATTTCCTCCTTTTATTGTATTTATTTATTAAGGTGTTTCATTGTGCCGTTCATTTATGATAGTTGTTTTGTTTCAGGTTTCCATGAAATTATAATTTTGTAACATAAATATTTGCTTATCACCCATCCCCAATGTTTAGCCACAAATACTGCTCTCTGATAAAACAATCACAGATTCACCGTCTGTGTCTGGCTAATGTGAGATATCTTAATAAAAATGATTTAATATCCAGATATTTTTATTTGACAGTGCATGCAAGTCTGCTGTGCAATATATGTAGCACATAGCATTTCTGTGCTGTTAAGTCAGAAGTGAGATGTGTCAGACTAACACTGAATGTGTTCTCTGTGCTGATGTACAGACGCACTATTCGGTGCCAGAGACGGCGGTGTCTCAGTCGGTGTCGCGGCTGGAGTCTCTGCAGGCGGTGGTGGAGTGCCAGCAGCCCGAGGCAGACTTATACAGGTACCATTCACAATCAGATCACCCAAATCCTCCTCACACACTCGGCTTGATGCTGTTCTCAGATCTGTGAGTCCTGACACAGCATGCTCTCTCTTCTCAGGTTCGTCGGGAGAATAACAGTAACCCAACAAGGAGAGGAGATAGTCAGGTAAGACCAGCTTCAAATCTGAGATGAGCAGATTTATTTCATGTAAATTGTATATGTTTAAGTATTTAGGTTGTTTATTCATTTATATTTTTGGTTATTCCTTTCAGACCCTTAGGACCAGAGAACCTCCTGCTTCGAGGAGCAAGATTAAAAAACACCAAAGAAATCTTCGGTAGGGCATTCACACCATTAGGGTCCAACTTAGGACGTTTAAAGTCAACATGAATACACAATGGACCTTATTTACTTATTTCGTAACTTATCACTGCACTTTACTCCCAAAACGTTTGAGCGTAACTTGAGTTGTGTCATGCAGGTGTGGCCGTGTATACAGGTATGGAGTCCAAGATGGCTCTGAACTACAAGTGCAAATCCCAGAAGCGCTCTGCAGTGGAGAAGTATGTGTGTCGTCATTTCCACTAACACGTCACACAGCCGCTCTACGTCAGTGCTTCATCGTGACCACATCATGTCTCTCGTCTCTCGTGCAGATCCATGAATACGTTTCTCATCATCTACTTGGGCATTCTGCTGTTTGAAGCCATCCTCAGCACTATTTTGAAGTACGCCTGGCAGGCAGAGAACAAGTGGGACGAGCCGTTTTACAACCAGAAGACCGATCAGGAGAGAAACAGCAGCCAGGTCAGCTTGTGTTGCTTACATTATTTAGCATTTAAATCTGGCAGGTCAGGTTTCATTAAGACTGCTGGGGATTTTCTCCTCACAGATTTTGAAGTTTATTTCCGACTTCCTGGCGTTCCTGGTGTTGTACAACTTTATAATCCCCATCTCGCTGTACGTGACTGTTGAGATGCAGAAGTTTCTGGGCTCTTTTTTCATTGGCTGGGACTTGGATCTGTACCATGAAGAGAGCGACCAGAAGGCTCAAGTCAACACATCAGACCTCAATGAGGAGCTGGGCCAGGTGTGTGTGCGTGTGTGATTAGATCTGTTTGCCCAGCTATAATACTGACTGAGATGAGTAAAACCATGCTAATGTTGCGTCCGCAGGTGGAGTACGTTTTCACAGACAAAACAGGAACCCTCACTGAGAACGAGATGCAGTTTAGGGAGTGTTCTATCAACGGGATCAAATACCAGGAGATCAACGGGAAGCTCATCCCTGAAGGAATGACAGAAGACTCTCCAGACGGAGCGGTGCCTTGTTTGGTAAGGTTCAGTTCTGCTGGTGAGGATAGTGGTGCAGAAACACACTTTACCATTCCATTCATTTTCATGTATGTAGTAAATATGGAAAACAGTTTCAAAAGAATCTTTCCTGTGGATGCTGTATGAGTCAAATCTCAACTTGTTTGATCCCAGTTACACTATTAAGTTAGTGTTAAGGTATAGCACCCTCTTGCATTGAAAATTCATGAAATTACGAGTCATTTTAGAGGATATGTTAGGACACCCACCAGAGAGGATGCATACCAATTTTCAACTTATTTTCAATGTTCATACAGTTATGCCTTAATTAAAGATTTTCAGTTGTAGCACCATGCAATTTTGTCACACTTTGCTTGGACTTCTAATTATTATTGAATGAGAAAGACATGATGAAATACAATAAATATAAAAAAAGCTAGTTGCCAAGGCATTTGTCATTTTAATTGAACTTAATGTCCTAAAATAACTGAAACATATATCTACATAATTATTTAATACTATTATTATACAGTATATAAATCAAAGTGTGTGTACACCTTTCAGAACAAGGAGGAGGAGTTGTTCCTGAAAGCCGTCTCACTGTGTCACACGGTGCAGATCAGTTATGATCAAGTGGATGGACCAGGAGACCCCTTCTCACACGCCAACGGCTTCTCGCCTCAGATGGAGTATTACGCCTCTTCTCCTGACGAGAAAGCACTAGTGGAAGCCACCAAGAGGTGAGAGTTTTTATGTGTGTTTTTGCAGTCAATGTGCCAAATATATTCTTTTGACCATGACTGCTGAAACATTTGTGGAAAAAAAGAAAAACAAATTTGGTGAACTGTGTCTTTAAATGATCTTTTTGACTCCAGGATGGGTGTCACGTTTATAGGAAGCCATGGAGAAATCATGGAGATTAAAACGTTTGGAAAAGCAGAGAAGTACATCACACTCTTCTGTTTGTTTTCGCTCGCTAAATGTGAACCATATTCAGAAGGTTGTCTGTTTAACAGCTGTGTTTCTGCACGCAGGTACAAACTCCTCCACGTTCTGGAGTTTGACGCGGACCGCAGGAGAATGAGTGTGATTCTGCAGAAGCCCTCAGGCATGTGCCTCTGAACACACATGTGCTGTTCATGACTGAACCGCAGTGCTTGAGGAGTTATCTAATGACCTTCTGTCTCTCATTAGGTGAAAAGGTGCTGTTCACGAAAGGAGCCGAATCAGCCGTTCTGCCCTACAGCACGAGCGGCGAGATCGATAAAACCAGAGTCCATGTGGATGAGTTTGCTCTGGTGAGCTCTCTAGATCATGCTGCCATGCTTGCTTACTAGTTCACTCTAGTTAGTAGATATCCTATTAAGACTCGGTCACATTTACTGGTACTCTGCAAAATTTTGTGGGAAAATTCTATTAATTTCAATAGGAATTCATGCAATTGAGAATTTGGTCTCAATCACAGAAAGGCGTTTGGTTTTGAAAGTGACTTCTGTGTGAGCTGTGATTCACATCCCTATATTATTGACCATGGAAAATAGGCCATTTTTTGTCCACAAAATTTCACCTAGATTTTGCAGATGTGCTTATTTACAATGATTGTTTTGGGAAATGTAAATTATTTAAGCTTAAAAAAAAAAAAAAACATTCTTATTTAGAGATTACAAATTATTCTTAAGGTAGAAAATAAGACAACAAATAGCAGGTACAGAGAATTTTGTCATTAAGGATATGTCATTAATCTGGCCCCTGAATATTGTAGAGACTTTATTTTGTACAGGAAAAAACTACTTGGACAATCAACTCAAAATGCCCTAGCAGCTTCTCGCTAGCATGGATGTGCGAGCGCCTGCTAAACTTCTTCTTCAGACATCTAAAAGTCTTGTTGAAATGTCGAGGTCTGGTCTGAGTTCAGCTTTTTTAATTTGAATGAGGTTGATGAGAGCGCTGCAGTTAATTAGCGGCTCATTATCAGCTGTGCTGAAACCCATGAGAGTGTCCTCAGACCCACATCACCACTGTCACACACACACACACACACACACACACAGTTCTCAGAGGATTGTATTGAGACTCATGGGATGTTTCAGACACAACAGAAACATTGAAATGCTCCTCCATTCGCTGAATGCTCTCTATGTCTGTGCTTGAAAGCATTAACTCAGTTATGGTCATGGAGCTTGGGGTGTGGCTTTCAAGCAACTTCTTGGCCAGCAGTTCATTCTCAGTTCTCCTTTACAACAACTTTTGTATTACATTATTTTGGGTATAATACAGTAAATTCGATCCTTCTTTTGGGTTTGAATCAGTAGAATGGAATTTCTTCCTCATGTTCATATTGGTTTGTCCCGTCTCACTTTTGTAGAAGGGTTTGAGGACGTTGGTGGTGGCCTGCAGACACTTCAGTGCAGATGAGTATCAGGAAGTGGACCGGCGGCTCCATGAAGCCAGAACGGCTCTGCAGCAGAGAGAGGAACGACTGGTTGAGGTCTTCAACTTCATCGAGAAAGACCTGGAGCTGCTGGGAGCGACTGGGGTGGAGGACAAGTGAGTCAACACACACACACACACACAAACACACACACACAGACAAAAACACACACACTCACACACTCATACCTGTTTTTGCTACTGGGTTGACACACACACACACACACACATTTCACACACACACACACACACACACACACACACAAACACACACACACACACACACACAAACACACACACTCTCACACACACACACACACACACACACACATTTCACACACACACACACACACACACACACTCACAAACACACACACTCTCACACACACAAACACACACACTCTCACACACAAACACACACACTCTCTCACACACACACACACACACACATTTCACACACACACACACACAAACACACACAAATACTAATGCGATGCTGAGGTGGAGACCGCTACAGTTTGACGTCACACTATCATTTAAAGCTAATAAAAACATGCATAATTGCTGAAATTGAATTTAGGTTAGATATTTACTCATTTAGATCATAATAAATCATTTGAAAATGAATTAAATGGAAAAAAATATTAACTTGATTAAATGAAATTTGTAAAATAAATGTATTCTTTAGATGGCAACTTCTTGATTCTGTAATCATATAATAGTATTTTTCATAAATAGAAAAAAAAAATATATATATAACATGAATAAAATAAAGAATATGACACAAATACATCATAGTACCCTTGTGGACGCGGGCATACAAAATTGGTCAGTAATGTACAACGCTTGCACACTGTTGGTCAAATTACTTTTCAGTCATTACCTTAATAAGTATGAAAATAACAGGAAAACAATATCAAAACCTGGACATTGAGCAGAAAATCCAGCCAGGACATTTCTGGAAATAAGTCTTTCAGCTGGATTCGCCAGGTTTGCACGTTTTGTGAAATTAGATGTTTATTAGATATTCATATATATGTGTTTAAATGATATAGATGCATATTTGCTGAAAACTGAAAGTAGATGAGAAAGTATTAGCCTGTAGCAATAGCCTTTCTGTTACTAATAAAAGCAAATGCAGTAATTCTTTCTTTTATAGTGTTTCAAAGTGTGTTTTAATAATTTATTAGAAGTGTTAAGCAGAGGCTGTAAACTAGTGAAGACAGAGCATGGATGCTGACGCTTGGCACTGAAGAGCTGTGTATCAGTCTGTTGTCAGCAGGCAGTGATGATAGTGACAGTGGTGTGAGGATGTCTTCACACTCGTGTGGTATTCACTAGTATTATTGGCTAGAGCGCAGGAAGTCAGCAGTGAGTCAGTGTGCTCTTAAGGTCAGCCATCTCTCTCTGTCTACATGTCAGCAGCAGCACTATTCAAGTGTTAAAGGCATGCAGGGACACACCAGCGTGTCTGGAGTCGTGCTGTCGTTGTGATTTCCATGAGCCTTTTGACAACCCTTTAAACCTGTACAACAGAGGCACATGCACGTCATCTTCAGAGAAATCCTCAGAATATCTGACAGGGCATGTGAACGGCTGAACGATGAAAACGTCACGTCATGTTAATCTGATTGTACCTTAAAGCTGCAGTAGGTAACTTTTGTAAAAATGTATTTTTTACATATTTGTTAAACCTGTCATTATGTCCTGACAGTAGAATATGAGAGAGATAATCTGTGAAAAAATCAAGCTCCTCTGGCTCCTCCCAGTGGTCCTATTGCCATTTGCAGAAATACACCGCTCCCGGTAAGAAACAACCAATCAGAGCCAGGAGGAGTGTCTTAGCAGTGTCAGTCAAGCTCGTGTGCGCGCTGATCACACCCCTCTCATGCACAGCGCATACAGGCGTTCAAATTCAAGATTAGCGGTGTGCCGCAGCTTTGCTTATGGTGGACAAACAAACCAAACTGCCAATTCCTCGAGTGGCACCTGCTCATAAAATAAAGACAGGTAAACGGAAAAAGACAGATGACGATGATAAAAAAGCCAAAAAGAAAGAATTAGATAGACCCCGAAATAAAACGAGGGTAAATATCGGAGCGGCTTTTCCGTGGTGGCGGGAGCTACGTGTCCTGAAAGGATTAAAAACCGATGCAGAGTTAGCCACATTTCTGCTTGACAAGTAAGTATCCCTGCTTGATTTGTTTCATTTTTTTAAGAACTACATAACTAAGATAATTTCAAAACAGGCCTGACAAATTATGTATGGCATGGTTTCCTGTAGATTTCAGGGTGGTCCTTTGCATATAACATCAACACCAACCAAACATCAGACGACCATGCATCCTATCCCTGCCCTTTCCAGTATCACATCAAATTCTTTATGCTCTTCAACAGGTCAGACATTGCCCCAGAAATAGAGGCACGTGAAGAAATCATCTTTCAGCACAAATCAAAATGTTCACATATTTTCTTGTGCAGGAGTACTTTGCAAAAAAAAGCCCATTTATGTTTACCAATATGCAAAATAAAAGATAATATTTCTAAGATGTTGTTATTCCTTGGCTTAGTGAGCTTCCTTGACATTGCATGACTAGTATTGACCTAGTGATTCTCATCATTCCTATTGAAAGTTAGTGTTTTAAATTTATCCCAAAGATAATTCAGTAATGTACTATGGTAAAGTAATGTACATGCGCCATGTCCTCTCTGCTGAGGTGCTCGGGAGTTGGACCCACTCGGCGACCTCTGCCCCGTCTCCCGCGTCCCCTGCCTGATGCTCCGCCCACACCACGGCTTCCTCTTCTCCCCGCCCGTTGACTCCTCGAAGTCGCTGTGGGTGTGAATTCCTTGTCAGAGCCCATTGACTCAGTGTCAGAACTCTAGCCGCATAACATACAGATAAAATATCACGCACTGTGCAAAGCAACTGTTGAAACCTACTAATTCACTGGCTTGTCATGTTGCTGAAATAATGTACTAGCAAACCTTATTTAGCATTACATATCGATAGAATAATTACTTGCATACTGTAACGTTAGTTACCGTTATATTATCTTACTAGCTATTTATTACTTATAGAAATAGTGCAACATCATATAGTTACATTACATGTATTGCAAAATACGTAATGTTTTGAGGACCAAGCTGTAGCACAGCAGAGAGCAAGGGGGAGTGACCTGTGAGTTGTGCTTGTTCAAATTTTCAGGCTAAGTCAACGTTTTCTAAAAACTCCCTACTGCAGCTTTAAGGGTCAGAGAGCATAAGAGAAAAACACATTTATGACATTTATGAGGCATTTCACGTGATGACTGTAGACATCCGGATGGTCTGAGTTTTGCTTTGGTGATGGTGAGCTGTTTCTGTGTGTCAAGTGTGAATAGCTGCTTGTTAATCTCCACATTTAATCAGACCTCAGGGTAAACAACAGAATAATGCTGCTGTCTCGAGAGAAAACGCAAGCAGTGTGCTCAGTTTATTACTGTGTAAAGTCAAGGCTAACAGATACATTTAATTAGTTCTAAAGAACATACTACTGAAATTTTGTGAAGGAAATGCACAAGCTTATTCAAATTGGTCCTTCATTTGGTTTTTTGTGTAAACCAAGAAAATAAAAACCATTTGAAAAAAAAAAAGCATTAACTAAAGTGAAATAAAATATTTAAATGTGTGCATTTGTATTTATTAATATATGTGTATATATATTTATTTATTTTTAGCTAGTTGCCAAGGCAACATTTCTTATTAAAAAAAAAATAATAAAAATGACAAACCACAACAGAATTCATAAAACTTTCATTAAATTTAAAATTAAAACGGAAAATGTAAAAATAAAATCTAATGAAAATTTTATTAAAATTATTAACAAAAATAATACAGATCAATGGAATAATGGTACAATGGTAAAATAGTATATCAATGATAAAAGTAATTAAAAAAAATTATTAATAATAATATTATACAATTTTAATCTATTAAATTCATATTTATTGTATTAATTGTAATCGTAAAATTAATACTTTCCGTCAGCTGACATGAGAGAAAAATTTACAGAATTCAAAACTAGTACAGCAGTTTGCATTCACTCTGTCATTATCACATGACGTCTTCATTGCATCAAAATCTATTGTGTTTGATTGTGGTTGTGTTGTACTGTGGGCTATGAAATCCAGAGGCTCTGACCTGCTGTGTGTATGTGTGTGTGTTCGTGTCTAGGCTGCAGGACAAGGTCCAGGAGACGATTGAATCCCTGCGATTGGCCGGGATCAAGGTGTGGGTGTTGACCGGCGACAAGCATGAGACGGCGGTCAGCGTGAGCCTCTCTTGTGGTCACTTCCATCGCACCATGAACATCCTGGAGCTCGTAAAGCAGAAATCAGACAGCGAGTGTGCCGAGCAGCTGCGCAGACTAGCCCGCAGGTACAACACCTCAGCGCACCCTTTCTGTGAGACTCCAAGCCCTCTTTATACTCTCTTCCGTTCAGAGAGCCATTTCACACAAGCCTGCTGTGATACTGATTTTCTCCTTCCGTGCTGATGTTGAGTAGGACTGATTGTTTGAGATGGGTGTGATGTGCGCCTGTGTTTGTGCAGGATCAGAGAGGATCATGTGATCCAGCACGGGCTGGTCGTGGACGGGGCCAGCCTTTCCCTGGCTCTGCGGGAACATGAGAAACTCTTCATGGAGGTGTGTAAGAACTGCTCGGCGGTGCTCTGCTGCAGGATGGCACCTCTCCAGAAAGCCAAGGTGAGTCACCTAACCCCTCCTAATCCCGTTTCTGCTAAATGGCCCCACACTGGCCTGTTGTTTTGACACTGTTTTCCTGTTCGACACTGTATTCTGTTCTGTTCTCATAGCGCTGGTGTTAACGGCTGCGGTGTGTTTGGCAGGTGGTGAGACTGTTGAAGACTTCTCCTGAGAAGCCTATTACATTAGCCATCGGAGATGGAGCCAACGACGTCAGTATGATCCAAGAGGCTCACGTTGGTATCGGTAGGTGGCGAACAGGAACAGAAGATGTGGCGTGCAATTCAAATGTATAGCGATCAAGCTAACTGAATGAAACTCCACACAGGAATCATGGGCAAAGAAGGAAGACAAGCCGTAAGAAACAGCGACTATGCAATCGCCAGGTTCAAGTTCCTTGCCAAATTGCTGCTCGTGCACGGCCATTTCTACTACATTAGAATAGCAACCCTTGTGCAGTACTTTTTCTACAAGGTACGTCGGGAGCTGTTTGTGTTGCTTTCAGGCGGGGAGTGATTGTTGCTGGAGATTTGCGTTTTAACAATGCTCTGTTTTGTTTTCTTGTAGAACGTGTGCTTTATCACTCCCCAGTTTTTATACCAGTTCTTCTGTTTGTTCTCACAACAAGTAAGTGTCTCTCCCTGATATATATCAATTTAGTACATTCCTCAAGACCTGGACACATTCACATTTTTGCTGTTGCTTACTTTTAGAATTGCTTAAGTCTGGAGGTTTCAGTTTGACCTTTGACATTTTTAGCGTGGATGTCTAACATGCTCTCTTGTGCTTCGCAGACCCTTTATGACAGCGTGTATCTGACGCTGTATAATATCTGCTTCACCTCTCTGCCCATACTGGTGTACAGTCTGTTTGAGCAGCTGGTGCATCCACATGTTCTGCAGAGCAAACCAGCACTTTACAGGTACAGAGACCCCTCAGCAGCACACACTGCCCACCTCTACTGGGGCTGTCAGCAGGAAGATTTGAAAAATTCATATTTATTTATTTAGGGGAAAAGAATAGTGAAAATCAGATTTTTAATCTGTAGTCCACAAAATGCCAAAAATAGTTTCAAAATGAAGTGCATAAAATAATCAAACCAGGACAGTTCCAGTGTTAATTTAATTTAAAGTTTTGGTTAATTGATAGTGTTTGTCTTTTAAATAAAGTCAATAATTCATCATGTCTTAAGTAATTCTATTTCTATTTAAATATCTTTTTATTTTAGTATTAGTAAATGTAGTGCCAGGGACCTATTACTTGAAATAAAATAAACATTAACCCTCTAAGCGCCAAAGTCGCAAAATTGCGACAAGACGTCATACTCAATAAAATAGACTGTAGTTCCTAATATGGTGTAATATCTTATTTGTATTCCCTACCACTAGATGGCAGACATGTGGTACTTCGATTCTAGACCAAAATTCCATCTTGTTCCTATTCAAAGCGTTTGAGGAAATAGCAGAGCAAGTGAGCTCTCGTGTCATTGATGCGGAAGCAGTTCAGTTCAAAGCGTGCGAGTAAATTGTGAGAGAAATTGCCAAATGAATAATAAAAAGTTGTACCATGACGATGTGTTGCAAATGTTATTCGCCGATTCTGACTCTGAAGGGGAATATTTGCCTTTTGGAAATGACGATCGGTCGTCTAATAGTCGCGCTTCTCTCGGTACATCTTTACAGCGCAATGGTGCTGCTGTGCAAGGCGAGAGTGTTCACGAAGCACAAACAATTGATCATTTCGACCCTTTGCCCTATGGGGATGGGGGTGGCAGGGGTGAACGTGGTTGTAGTGTCCATAGGAGAGCTGTTGCTGATCGCGCACGCTCTAAGGGCCGCCGGTGCTGTCAGTGAGTAGGTGCGCTCTGCGCTGTGCCATGCAATGAGAGGTACCATACTCTCAAGAACTATAAACTGTGTCACCTAGATACCTAACTGGGCAGATAGCTGGTCAACTGATCAAAAAATAGACACATGCATTTTACTATGGCACAGTAATATAGCAATAATTTACTACTTTCTCCTGTTTTACTGTTGAGTTCCTCTTTTCCTGATCATTTGGAATGAGGAAAAGACAAAAAAAAAACATGCAAATAAGTTCAAACATCCAGAAATATCCAGAAATAAATATCTATTATTTCCTGAATATGAACTGATCAAAAAGTAGGCTACTGTTCACATGCATTTTACTTATATATATAGAATAGTAATATAGTAATAATTTAGTACTTTCTTCTGTTTTATTGTTGGCTTCCTCTTTTCTGATCATTTGGAATGAGGATGAAGAGACAAAAAAAAATGCAAATAAGTTCAAACATCAATTCAATATCTACTATTTCCTGAATATTATGAAATCCGAGATGGCCGCCCCCCGATGATGTCATAATATACAAATTAGATGAGTATATTTACACCCCACATAAACTTTCGGTCATGCCCAACATTTTTCTAATTTACAGTAGATCTCTATCTTTAACCCCTATCAAGCCACAAGCTTTTGAAATCTAAATGACAAAATCCAGCATTTTTTCCAAAAAACCCTGGCACTTAAAGGGTTAACTGACAAAAAATAAATAAAAACGCAGGTTTTTATTTGAGCTAGCTGCCAAGGCCAACATTTCTCTTTTCCATTTAGTTTGTTGAAATACTAAAATAACTATAACTAAATAAAAAATATTTATACATATTTAAAAACGAACTAAACTGAAAAAATACACAACAAAATGACCAAAATTTTCTAATTTAAATGAAAACAGAGAATCTTAAAATAAGATCTAATACTAAATATTAAGAAAAAACTATAATAGTTTATCGGCGACACTAAAATTACACTGTTTAGTACTTCAACTTATTTTATTTCAGTTAGTTGTCAGTGCAACATTTCTCATTTCTTTAGCTTCAATTATTTAAAATGATTTTTAATAGTTAACAGTTACAATAAAAAAAAAAATGTACCTGCACCGTTTCCAAACTAAATCGCGTCCATTTTAATGTAATGTTGGCTGTAATATGAGCCTGTTTTATTGTTTTATTTTCCCCACAAATCAGGATTAAATGATGTTCTTTCCCTTCATCAGAGACATCAGTAAAAACTCCCTGCTGTCCTTCAAAACCTTCTTGTACTGGACCTTCCTGGGCTTCTGCCACGCCTTCATCTTCTTCTTCGGGTCCTACACCCTGATGGGAGAAGACACCACGCTGATGGGGAACGGACAGGTCAGCGTCTCTCCGGCGTCACCTCCTCTCCTCTCCTCTTCTCTCATTCACGCTCGTGTGTGTCTGTGGCAGGACTATTACTTTGCTAGCATGACAGTTGTCTTTGATATCCTCCACAAAGCATTGTGTATAGATCTCAGAGATGCTCTCTGAAGCGTAATGAATGCACTTAGTGAGACGTTAATAACCATTACTGAGCCTTAGTGTCTATTGATTAACTCCAGCTTACAGACACAAAGCATCAATCGTACAACTAATTACACCGTTATCTGCCACATTTGTACCATACTGTTGGCTTTTACTACTTATCCATATTCTCTCTCTCTTCCTCTTCTCTCTTTCTCTTTCTTGCCGTGCATGCTCTCAGATTTTGCGAGCTAACAGGCAACTGGTAAGAGTTGATGCATGTGTCCTCTCTAACGAGCAGCTGTCTCTGGTTTGGTTTCGCTGCTCTGATCTGTATTCTTTTGATACTCTGCCATCCTCAATTATGGGGCTGAGTTATGACAAGATTTGAAAGCGCCCCCTCACTTTACATGACAGCAAATGGCTTCCGACAAGCCGGAATCTGTCTTGATATGCTGATGTTGGGTGAATTGAACCACCCCCCCCCCCCCCCCCCCATATGACACGGTGGGCTAATTTGAAATCTTTTCATACAATCTTTAAAATATGTGTTTCTTTCTTGCAGATGTTTGGAAACTGGACGTTTGGCACTTTAGTATTCACTGTGATGGTTATTACGGTCACGCTGAAGGTGAGATCGTACGTAAATGCGACACATACGTGGGTTTTTAAATGACATGTGAGCTTCATTCGCACCGCTCTCTCCACAGCTGGCCTTAGAGACACATTTCTGGACGTGGATGAACCACTTTGTCACATGGGGCTCCATCGCCTTCTACTTCATCTTCTCCTTGTTTTATGGCGGCATCATCTGGTACTGTATTGCCTGCGTTTACCCATCATGCCTTCAGAAAAGCAAACAGAACATTCCATTTTGCCATTTGTTTGTACATTTTTTACAAATTCATTTTAACTTTGACTGAAATCATGCTTTCCCACCTCATATCCATCGGCATTATGGGTCTGTTTTAGAGGAATGTGTCTTTCACAATATTCAGTTTAGCGGTTTTTCAATGCCACTTTTTCATAATTGATATACTTAAATTGGAATTTATGACAAAATATATAATAATATAAGGTAACACTTTATTTTAAGGTGTCCTTGTTATATGTACTTACTTTTATAATAAGTGAGATACTGTATAGTAGTAACCCTAGTTGAGAACAATGTCTAAATTGGTAATTTTCCTTTCTAAACAGTTTTTATTGAATTGTTGGTTTGCAGGTGATAACGGTTCGCTCTTTGGCGACATACTCTGGAATACAGTCAAGATGCTGTGCTCAGTATTTGGCTCGATTGCTCATTAGAGGGATATTGGACAGCATTATCAAACGCTTTTTGGAGTCTAATTGAAGTTTTCCTCCCTGTTAGGCCATTTCTTCACACGCAGGACATGTACTTCATCTTTGTTCAGCTGCTGTCCAGTGGCTCGGCCTGGTTTGCCATCTTCATCATCGTCATCACCTGCCTGTTCCCTGATGTCATCAAGAAAGTCTTTTACAGGCACCTGCAGCCCACCAGCACGCAGAAATCTCAGGTGAGCGTCAGACTTCCGCCACAAACGCTCCAGCTCTGATTGAGATGGAGTGAGAGTGTGTGCAGTTGTGCTAGATTTATGCTTTCAAAGATGACAGTGATGAAGTAACACAGCATGTGGCTCACGTCACCGCATGACTTCTCACCAGCAGCTCACTGCATCACTACAACACCAGCATTCATCGCACTGTTAAACATCCTCTGCAGCTGACACTTATTATGTCTGGACTCACAATGCGATGCATCCTGACTGGTTGAATTTTCTGAATAAACAAAGGCAGGTTGTAGCGTCATGCTTGCTTGCTTATCCTAGAGGTTGCTTCCTGTAAATAAGTATTTGTGTGAACATTTTGAATAAAGTCCTTTCTGACAGGGTATTAAAGTAAACTAATTTAAGTGACAATTCCTCATTTGAGTTAGATTAGTACTAAACTTTCAGTAGTCTACACCAGTTCCACTGATATTTCATGATTCTCTAATGTTTTATAGAGCA
This sequence comes from Cyprinus carpio, assembly GCF_018340385.1. Lineage (NCBI taxonomy): Eukaryota > Metazoa > Chordata > Actinopteri > Cypriniformes > Cyprinidae > Cyprinus > Cyprinus carpio. Next base: position 19,203,383 of record NC_056593.1, on the reverse strand, counting down.
CCATTAATAACAAAGGGGGATGAAAGTTTGATCTGATTATAGGGATGTGGATATATTTGCACCAGCTCTACAATTCAGCACTCAATGCATCCACGGTTTTAACCTCAACGTGTCTAACCTCAGTGGACTGAGCGAGAGAAATTAACCTTAAGAGATTTCCACACAATAAACCGGAGCCCCAAAGCACACCCGTCTATTATGCTATCATCATGAACCAGTGACTGTTTGATGGTTTTTAAAAAGCCATTTTGGCCATTCATTTACATGGCAACGGCGTTTTACCGGCCTGAAAATACAAACTTTTGAAAACGGGTTTCGAAGTGCACATTTTTGAAAATTATACTGTTATCGATCTCTGTGTAAACTAGCAAAAAAAAACATGAATTTGTGAAAACGTTGACATTGTGCGTTTCACATGTTTGGTATATAAGCACAGGTGTGAAGTGTTTGGGCGCTATTTTAACAATCTGTGTGTATGGTCTAAAGCGCATGGTGCAGGTGCACTCAGGGTGTGTCCGAATCCACTTTTGCTAGTTTAAGGGCGGGAAAACGGTCGGCGTGCCCGGGCACATTGTCTAAAGGGTTGTCCCTATTCTCTTACTGAGTAATGGGTGTTTTTTGGGCATAACGTGCAATAAACCAATCAGAGTCTCATCTCCCATCCCCTTTAAGACCCAGTTGCGCTCGCGCCATGGCGGGTTCGCTATTTACATGGCGGAATGTAATTTTTCATTTTTAAAAAGGTTTAAAAACTTCATTCTGCTTGAAGTACATCAGGCTATTAAAGCCATAAACTCTCTGATTATGCACCAGCGTTTCTGTTGATATGCGAAAAATAAAACACCAAAAGCTAAGCTAAAAACACTACAAGTTTTAAAATAGTACAATTTTTGTAAAGATACTATGGGTAGAAGTTCATAATGTAGTTCTTTTTAGGTTATTGTCTTGCATAGGACTGAGTACCACTGATGATTGTATGCCAAAATAATTTTTTCACAAATGAAAAGTTGAGTGAAATGCTAAGCTTTGTTGATTAAAAGAAATCATACAGTTAGCAAACAAATGTCACCTTGCCAACATGGAAATATTTGGTTTTGTGCCAAATGAGAGACTATATATGAATATAGTTAAGCCAAATATCAAATTTGTGTTCTTCAATTTTTTACTTTTTTTTTTTTCTTATTGGCCGTTTTGCCTTTATTTGGATATGATAGTTCATGGGGTGACAAAAAAGAGAGGACCATGAGCTGGGATTTGAACATAAAGCTCTTTCAGAATCCTTACTCACGTCAAACCCTTCACAGGAGAATTACAACGCTCAATCCTTATATTCACATCTTTTTCTACATGCCTAGGTGAGGTGGTAACTGAAGTTGCTGCAGTACAGTTGTGTGGCGTCAGCACACGCTGCCCTGCGGATGACACCCGATAGTTTCCAAATGCATTCTCTCTGCGTCTGCTGCTTGTTTCCTGTTTCCTATCTCTGTCATTTCTGAATGTGTGTGGTGAGTGGATAGTGGTGTACAGTGTGTGTGAGAGTGTGTATAACTGCACATGTGACTCTTTCTCCTCTTTACTGACCCTCTGTGTGTTCTGTAGATGTACACCAACTGCGTGGCTATAGGTGATGACTTCATCGCACTTCAGCCTCTGTCCAGAGCCAAGAATCAGCTGGGCAAGATTAGGTAGAGTAGGAGAGACACCCTCACACTGCATGTGGAGGAAGAACACCTGACCTGCTTTAACAGTTCACCCTGCATGCGTAACCCGTACCTGCAAGTGCATGGTTGTTTAGGTCAGATTCAAAGCAGGCGTCGTACAGCATGAGCTTGAGCTCACAGCCCCATTAATAGATGCTTTTTGTACACTAGTGTTGGGAACCTTTTTAATGAGGTTTTTTTTTTTCTCTGAAAAAAAAGTTTATCCGGATTGCATGTTCCCAAAACCATTGTTTTTAGTCTCTACCAACGAGCAGAGAAAATGATCTCCAGTCCAGATCCAGCGAGACATCAGTAAAAAGCCTTCCTTAAAATCTGAATTTGACTTTGTGGAAATTCAGCAAAAAAAAAAAAAAAAAAAAAAAAAAAGATCTATGATGTTGGGCTTGTAAAAAATATCTTTAACTCTTCGCTTTGTTCCAAAACCTAGTGACCTGGTTTTCTGTCTACTTCCTGTTCTACCTTCTAAGGCAGTATACAAATGTTGGTATTACGTCAACCATGGTGAGTGAAAGAAAGAGTCCTGTATTCAGTAGACATTTAGAAATGCGATTGTCGCTCTTTTGCGATGAGGCCTCATGTTTGTGACTTTTTGTCTTATTTGGTTAGGTTTCTTTAAAGCATTTAAAGATTTTAAGGTGTTTTCACACTAGAACTCTTATTGAAAACCCAAGTTTGTGACCTTTGTTTTGGCAGAAATTCGTAATTTGGAAACACAGCAAAACCAAAGATCCAAAATGGACGAGGCGCTCATTCTGGTGGTGTCTACTCAACCATTTTTGTATAATTTATGTTATGAAATTATTCATTAAAAAATAGGCAGTGTGGCAAGTGGTTCTTTAGGATTGGTTTGAATAGCTTTGGTTGTTTATTTCATCGTCATTATTCCCATATCTTTCACTGTATTTTTCACTTTCGATTCGGCTTATTGTCATGTGCTAAATTTTGCAGAGCAGTGATAAATGTGACATCACATTCAATATAGGAAGCACAAACAAATATTGGTTGAAATAGTACATTATAATGATAGTCAATCTATTTTTATATATAATAACTATAAATGTTTCTTGGAGGAATTAGCTTGCTCTGCGAACGTTTCTTCACCTTTTGGAACAGACTTCACATCAGCAAGTCCACGATGCTTTAAAATGCTGTCTGCGTAGGCAGCTCACTAGGTTTTGGAACAGAGCCTTCAGATTCAGAAGTGTTTTCTGGCAGTGGACATGGGGCAGTTTCATGCTCGTTCACCTCTCTTGTTTTCATCCATTTGGGAGACTTACCGCGCTGTTTTGTCCCTCCAGATGGAAGCGGATAAGGTTTCAGTCAGCTCAGAATATGACACTGCTGAAATCGGGAGCAGAGGGGAGGACAATCGGCCACTGATCGCTGCTTTTCCTCCACCTCTGGTGCAGCCCCACCCCTCCCCTAGGTAGTACTCTTCCCCCATCAGGCTGTGTACAGTACGTGACCGCCATGACCCGCTCATCCTGTCATGTGACACTAGCTCTCCCCGTGATGTAACCAGGAGCGAGGGCTGCTCTGAGGGCCATTTGTCCGTTACATGTGTCTGCATGTCGTCTTAATCATCCTTATTTATTGTTCTTTTTCCCACAATCATCTCCATCACTGACACTGTGTTTGTGTTTAATGTGACAAACATTTGTTTGTATTTTCATCAATCATCAGTTGAATGAGCTGCTCTTTTTTCCATCATGAATGAACAGTTACTGACAGCTCTATGTGATTCACTAGTGGTTGTTAGTAACGCTTATGCCGCTGGTAATTGTTTATAATATTAGAGCATGGTTTTGTCTTACTATGGCCATATACACACTGCAGGTAAATATGGTTGTCACTTCACTCCTGAGTACTTTCTTTTCTTCAGTGTATGGCTTTTATTACACAAGTGGCAACTGCATTCTACAACTGAATTTACTGAATTGATGACAAATTAAGCTTGAATGAAATGCATATACCAAACTAGCAGTGCAGGGCTGCAGCCTAACACTTACAGTATTTGGAAAATCTGTTGATTATTTCTTCGATTAATCAGGAGAGACTTCTGTATTCAGTACTCACAGTAAATGATTGTTTAGGTGGTTTACTCGCATTTTCACACTAGAACTTTTACTGAAAACCTACTTTTCAGTATTTGTTTGGTCTGTTTAAAAGCAGTTTTTCTATTTTAGGTATGTACTGCTCAATTAAACACAGGTTGAGACCAATAACTTGATCATTAGCTCCAGTAAGTAAGCCCTTGAACAGTTCCAGCCACAGTTATTCATGTGAATCTCTTACCTCTAACAGCATTATGCCAGTGAGTGTGATTTATTACTAGTTAGCACATTTATTTATAACTGAGATGAAATGACAGCAGCATCATTTGTCATGTGGTGGTTAGTCATAGCCTCCAGCAATTACTGGACAGGTTCTGCTTTTGATTAGAACTGCACATTTCGCTTGAACTGCCTCTTTATTTACAGTTATAGGACACAGTTGAAGTCATGCGGCATTTAATCTTTCTGCTAAGTTCCTGCTAATATTGATTTTTTTTTTTTTTAGCAGAACTGCCAAGGTCCATGTAGTAATAGCTAAATCTTTAACCCAGCACATGGTCGAACTCAGGTTAACAAGAAACATCAAGGAAACATGGACTGTATTTATGGAGTGACTGAAGGTGTTGGAGAGAGTCTGTCATTACAGTTCTCAGTATTTGTGGAGGCTAGTAGGGTGTTTGTCAAGCATCCTTTCTTGTAGATGCTAGGACAAAGTGTGCACCTAAGTCCTCGTTTATGCATTAGTCAACAAACACATCTGTCTCAAGACTGATTCTGCAAGGCATGCTGAAGTAAGTCCAGAGGGATTTAATGTTAATGTTGGTAGTTTGCATAATGCTTAGTCATGTTGCCTGAGAGAGATCAAAGAATTGACTTCCTTAATTCTGGCTGCATTCACTGTTTTTCCTCCTTGGTTGGTCTTTGATTGGGAATCTGATTTGAACAAAGTCTTGTTGTAGCACTCACTCTGTAATTTAACATGCAGGTCTTTAGCGTCGTCTTAGTAATTGAATATTGAGTTAAAGGGAACTGAAATTTCTGTCGAGTTCAAGAATGACTGTGGTTCTGAAGAGATGGCATTATTTATCACTCTAATGTATTCATTTTTTGGTCATTCATTGTCTCATTCCAGTCCAGACTGTCATGCTTTGTACAGTGTCAGAGCTAGAGTTTTATACATGGGTGGCAAAGGTTAATTCAGGGGGTCCATAGACCATGATAGAAAATCAGTGTGTATCTCCAACCTGGCATAAAAAAACATGAATAAATCCTATGATTGCTGATTACTTCACATTATCCCACATTAGCTATACATTCCTACCGTAACTTCAAATGTTATGAATTTCTATCATCTGATTAACCAGCGGTTTTTACAGTGGATTTGGTAAATGTTGATCAGGAAACCTACAACTTCAGCTTACTTCAAACAGGACTGCCAACTTCTGAGTTCAGCCTGGAGTGAGAATTATTCAGGAATAATGAACAAGCCTGCGATTGTTATTTTTTTTTCTAAATTTTTCTAAACTAAACTTTACAAGTACCCTATTGTTAAGGTTAAAAGTAACAGTTGATTTGTTTATAAGTTCATATTAGACCATTTTTATAACAACATTATATCTATACATTTCTATTAATTATAATAAAAAGAGTAATTATAAAATATAACAAATGTAATTTTTGGGAAAATTCTCCTCTCGTGTACATTTTTCTTGCTAGTTTATGGACACTGAATTGATTTTCTGAGGTTATGTGGTTGAAACACTGATTGATTACATTCACTATACATTCAGTAACTTGTAGTGTATCTTTCAGCATGCCCTCGGATGTTCATTCATGTTTATTTCATTCTTATTATAATGCACTCCTGCTTCGCTTTAACTGAGGCAAAGTGGGAGCGCCACTAAAACCTCCAAAACTTGTTTGAAATTCTTGATAAAACTATCAGAATTTGAATTCTGAGACTTTGTTTCTTATTATCAAAAGTAACCTGCTCTGTCGTATCTGTCAGCGTGTTGTCTGTGTCCTCTTTTCTCTGCGATGTTTTTCACTCTGTAAGAAAATGAAAGTGTGGTGTGAGAGTTAGCAGAGGCTGGAAGCTCCACCGGACCAGATGAAGGGTGATGTGGCGCATCCTTTAGTTTAAGGCTTAAAAAAAATTCTTCTTTCAGTACAATTAAACAAAGAAAATGAAATAGTAGCATATTCAATTTTGGGGTGCCACCTGTGGTGGTCAGTCAGATGTCAGGGATGTCCAGTGCCACCCTGGAGACTCCTCTGGCTCCGCCACTGATTTTATATGTAAAACCATGCACTGCATTTATAATTTGGGTTCAGTGTTCAAGCTATATCTCTCATTATTGGTATGACCATATGTCCTGTGTTTGAGGCTCTGTTCAGGTGTGATTAAACATGCATCTTATTTGAACATGTGGCCCTATCCTCAAATTGGGTACAAATTGGTGTACTATTACTTTTATTCTTTTTTTTAAGCAATAAAGACAACCCTTCACACCCTTCAAAAAATTAGTCATCTTTGCCAACTTCTCTGACATAATCTGTTGAATTGACATTTGATTCATTGTAGGGGAAAATTTTGATCACTTTTGATCATTGATATTAAATAATCAGCTTCATTGTTATTCTCTAAGTAAGTTACTGCAAGAAATATGATCAAAGTAATATTTATCTTTAAGGTTAATGTAAGTTTATCAATAACTACAAACCAAATTTGGTCCCAATTACGTAGCCACTGAGTGATAACTTCATGTAGCAAAAACTGGAACTCCATTGTGGTGGAATGATCTGTTTTTATTAGGTCTGAAGCAACCCATCTATAAAACAATAATGGACGATGGAAATAATCTACAACAAATTTCATTATCTTTAAGGGAAGTCTGTACGTTATGCATGGAAATCTTTTTCCAGTCACATCACAATCACTCACCAAAGTGTACTTTGTTTGTAGCATAGTTGCATACTGTTCATGCTCAACTGTCCACACATAATCAGCAGGCGCTTGTGCCTTGGGTTTTTTTTTCACTACTTAGTCTACATGGTGGCAACACTGGGCTGTGCCTTTGTTTCACAGTTAAAAAAGAAACAGAAGAGATGAAACAACAAACCACTGGAGACTTCAAACAACAATAGATGTTTATTACAAAATAAAGAGCGAGGCCCTTTTAAACCCCTTCAGTTTCAAGCCCAATTTTGTGCCCTTTATGTGGAAGTGCTGTTGTAAAATATAGGACAAATAATACATTTTAAAGTTGATAAGTAAAGAGTATCTAATATGACAAAATATTAAGACATCTACTCATTGCCCATTATGGTCATCAAATCAGTGCAGATTGAAGATGTTTGTTGGGAACCGTTTGGTTCCATCTCTTTTGTGCTGTGGCTGACATCTCTCTTTCTTTTTCCAGTTTATTGAGGCCTACCAGGGCATCGGATGCGTGGACTCCATGTGCTGTTTCTCAGAGGGGCAAAACGCCTGCTCACGACTGGGCCGGCTGGTGGAGCGAATGATGGGCCGCTGCGACCCCGCTCGGGCCACCAGGTGCGACCTCTCTCTCTCTAGCCTCTGCTGTAACCACCTCTCCTACAAGCTGGAGCACGACGAGCCCTCAGCCCTGGACGAGTGAGGGCCGCCAGTGCACTCAAAGCATTCCCTAATGATTACAATGTAGAATTTAAGACTGAAACGGGTGCATTCATTTGCCTTTAATGTAACAAAGATTAGCTAGAAGTTCAAGCGAGCTTCATCGCCTGGGATGCTCCAAGTACGTACGTACAAGGAAGTGTAAAAAAAAATGCCATGAAGTTACTTTAAATCAACCCTTCCAACCCATTGTCTTTGTCTTTCATCGTCTTCACCTTCTTTCGAAGTGCGTCCTTCTTTGCTGGTGTCGCTTATTGTGTCTTTTCTCTGTGTGGCAGATAAATGTTCTCTGCTGAAGATCTTGTGCATCCGTATGAGTCCATAATCGATGAAGCTGTCTCGTCATCCTCATTCTCAGACATCACACCCAGTTATTAGCAAGGCAAATGTTTGTAGCACCAATTTATGCAAGTATATGCTCGTCAAATGTTGGACTATATGACTTGATCCATGGAACATCCTGTCATTACGTGTTCTGAGACATTGCATCTCTGTTCAAGTGTTTGAATCTGCGTCGTAGTCTTTGCCTTGCGTGTGTACCTCTCTGTGGAGGGGTTTGTGATGGCATGCGAACGTAATGCACTCCTAAGCCTCAGCTTTTCATGTAATCGTTTTGACTGTTGGTATCCGCACTTTGGGAAGCATGGCGCTTCCAAAACTACTCTGCAGTGTTGAGATGAGTACACGGAGACCTGGTCTCGCTAAATATAAGATTCCTGTTCCAGTTTAACGGCTAGAACACTGCCATTGAAGCGCAGGGTACTAGAGAAGACCTCTGCTTTGGCTGGCCAACGGTAGCCACGGTCAACAGCTACCGCTGCTGTGATCGGCTCATTTATCGAAAAGAAAAATGCAACAGGGGGCCACATTGTGATTGAGTGAGACACTGCTAACTGTAGTCTCCAAGAGGATTCTTGATTGTTTTCATTCATATTTTTTGGTTACGTTAAACTTGAAGCCTTATGGAAGTCAAATCAGTCTGTCTAATTGCATGACGGCAACGTTTCATATTCAATATGTTAAGTGGTGGGCGAATCCCAGAGAGTGTGTGCGTCCTCCCAGAGTATAACTTAGCAACTTACTCCGCTTTTTCACTGTTTGTTTACTGTTTTTCTGTCTCCGTCTTTACGGTCTCAAATGAAGCATCTAAACGATTATATGTTGTTGCATTTAAAAATGATCTGTACTGTTTTTCTTCAATATGTCTTCAGATCAGTGGTTCTCAGCTGGTGGGTCATGAGCCAAAAATAAATCACATGTTGCTACATTTACATTTTAAAAAAGAAGGTCAAAAGATCCTCATCTCATATTGGAGCCGATTTCTGCCTGCATGGTTGGAAGATGATCTTAGCCAATTTTGGTGAAAATCAGACCAACAGTTTAGGTGGAATTAGAAAAAGTAGAGTTTCAAAGAAACTACAAGTTCGACCGGATATGGCATAATTGTTATTGATGGGATGATCCAAGGTATCTATCAAGACCATTTTCATTAAAATATGCTGAATTAATTAAAAGTTATTAGCATTTTTTTTTCAATATTCATTTTGACCAGAAGGTGGCACTGTTCTGATACTTTTTGAGTACCTTCAGAGTATGATCCCGATGACACATACCTAGTTTTGTGACGATACGCTAATGCGTTCGTGAAAAATGCAGCATTTTATGATTAAATTCAAAATAGCCAATATGGGAATATTGGGTATCATTCTGTTCAGCATGCTGCACAGAATCAGAAGAAACCAGTTTTGGACAAACTCTTCAGAAATTATAAGCAAAAATACCCATTTTTCATATCTCCTGACCAGTAGGTGGTGTTGTGCCAAAACAATACATGTAGCCTCGGGTGATGCTTATGATGACATGTACCAATTTTGGTTTGAATATGCTAAAACATTGCATACTTATAGCCTCATGTACAATTTGGCATGATCTTTGTCAAACTTGTGCGCACGTTATTAGAGAACCCTTTGTTTTATCAAAAAGCTATTAATTACTTTTTGCCAGCATGGTCTGAAGATTATCTAAGCCAATTTCAGTAGTAATTGTTTTATGTAAGTATTTTTTTTTTTTTTTTTTTTTTTTTTTTTTAAATTACAAAAAAAATCTTGACCTGTAGAAATGTTAATTTTGTTATGCATTTGACTCAAAATGAGCCAAGGAATAAGAGGGAAAAAATTATTTTGCCTCTTAACTTTACAGTTCAAAAGTTATTAACAAACAGTTTATGGTTAATGTTGAGATTTTTCTCTATCTGTGTGCCAAATTTCATAACCCTCAAGCAGTTCTTTGGGCTGCCATAGACACAAGAGCAGAAGGAGGATACAATAGGTGCCATCATACCTTCGGTGCTTGGGCCCTAAAAAACAAACATATATCTTTTAATAGACAGATGCCAACGTGGCCTCATCCTCAAAAACAAACAATTTATTAGTGTTTCTTTGACTTTGAACATTTTTTTAGTGCACTTTGGTCTGATTTTGGTACTTGGTACACTTGGTCAACACGTGATGTCAACAGCAAAATCCAGGTCCTAAAGCAAAACCAGTTGAGAACCACTGCTTTAGACAGTGAAGGAGATTGTTTATTACCGTATGAAGCCAGTAAACCGCATATACCATATAAATGCAAATATACACTCTGATTTAAACTTTTTACCTTTTTAAGGTCTTAAAACGGTTGTCTTTATCTGCAAACACAACGATGGTACATTTACATTTGCCCTCTACCACTTCTTTCTATCCAAAGATAATCGCATTACTGTAGCTATCAGTGTATTCTTTATCTTATATATAGCATGGATCTATTTGTAATATGGCTGTACTTTAAGAGGTTAGTCCATTGGATGAAGACAATGCCCTCTGGTGTTCAAGAGTAGCAGATCTGGCGTTTGAGGAATACAGCTTTGGAACGGTTCAGATCCTCAAGGGCTGCTTAATTCCACTCTATTTACAGATATAATATAAATTTTATAGTGAACCTATATATACGTATTTTTCTACAAGCAATAGATTTATGTTACGAATTAGTTTGTATATTTACTTGTATACTGTAAATGATCTTTTTCACATATAGGTGCCATACCCAACATATTCTGGCTAGGAAAAGGTTAATACTTTCATAAGAATGTAGTCTGTGTGAATGTCAAGGCTTGGAAGGATGTTGTGTTTGTATTTGTTTATTGTCTTCAACCATGCACATTAACCCATCTTGTACTAATGCACACTCATCCATTTCTCCTTTGGCTGTGACTCTAACTGTTGCTTGCTGATCTTCATGCACAAAGAGTTTGTTAGTTAAAGAGAGATGTATAAGGGATGCGCAGATAAAGGAACACTCTTGTAAAGAAGTATACTGGACTTTCAGGAATATACTCTGGTAGCCCAATAATTAATAACCCGTTTACACAATTGCAAGACATTTAACATTATGGAACCTTACAGGATGGAAATCAAGAGCTAAAATTAGATAATCCTTAGTGAGGTGTCAAATTAAAGTTCATTTTAGTCGGTTTTAACCATTATTTGAAATTATATCTTTGACTTAATACAAATAATTTAGCCATTTTAAAGTGAGACAAGCCAAATAATGCCACAAAACAAAGTTTATCAAATATGTTGTTAATACTTACTGAGGTTTGCGCTGAAGTTTTTCCACAAATATGATGTCACTTCCTGGAGGATGATGTTATTAAGTCCCATTAAAGGGATTGTTCAGACAAAAATGAAAATTGTCATCAGTTATTCACCCTTGTTATTCATGTTAATCCAAACCCAAAAGATTTTTGGTCATCTTCAAAACAAATGTTAAGATTTTTTTCAAATTGGAGATATTTCTTTCCCTCCATTAAATGTCTGTTTAACCAAAACATTGTTGCTTTAAAAAGTTAATCAAACAAAAGCTAATCAGTGCTTGTGCCATCTGTGAGAACAAACCTCATTGGTTCTCGCTCTTTAAATAAGCAAGTTTAAGCTTATGTTTACCATATTTGATGTGCTTTATGTGTCTTGGTCAGTTGCTTTTTATATGAGGTCTCAAACTTTTGAAGCATTCAAATTTTGGTGAATGGAGGGACCAAATTCTTTTATTAAAACATCTTTATTTGTGTTTCGAAGTTGCAAAAGTCTTATGGGTTTGGAATGACATGAGGGTGAGTAAGTGATCACACAATTTTCATTTTTAGGTGAACTATCCCTTTAAGGTTATTTTATTAAATATAGTAAGACTTAATGGCCAATAATGATTTATTTTTATAAATTCAAACCGTTTTATCTGCAAAACAAATGTTTACAGTTAGTCTCTGACCAATACATCATGTTTCTTAATGGTTGTTGCATGGATATAGTCATAATACAAGTTAATGATTATCAGATGTTTTATAGAATATATACTTACAATTTTTAAAAATTCTAAATAGAAAAACAATATATTACTTTTATAATCAGTTTGAATTGGGGAAAAAATAGCTTGATATTAATCAAACTGATAGCACTAAAATCTGATATATTGTGCATCCCTAGTATGGAGGTCCCACACTGGTCATGAACGTCCCTCTCAGTCAGTCAGATTGTAGAGCAGCTTTGAATTGACATCTCCAAACTGTCCACACTGTCCCCCTCACTGTTCGCAATTTCCTTGATCCTTCCAGATCTTGGAGCGACTCGGACACCTTCTTCTCCAATGACAGGAGCATCCTGACGCTCTCACCCATGGAGGTCTCTCATTGTTAATGCACCAGCCCAGAAAGGATCAGCTCGTAGAGTATGGAGACGCCTGCCCTTTACCCCGTCCCCCTGCCCTTGTCCAGTCACCAGCCAGACACACTTTAAAATCTCTGTTACTCGGAGCATAATGTCACATGTGATCAGCAACCAGGGACAGGCAGCGGCTCCTGCAAAAACCAAAGGATTTATGTGTCTTGAGTTTCCGCTGCTAGCAAACCCACGGAACTGTACGCAAAGGGCCGCCGTCTTTCCTGAGGAAAATAAGGGGGTCTTTTTGAAGCCATAATTTTCCCTTTTAATTGCCTGATTTTCAAGGTATTAAATGTGAGTGGCGTGTAGCACTAGCTCACAAACCTGTAGCCTCCCACCCTAAGATGCCTACCTGTACACCCAGCCTGAGTTGTGGTTCGTACAGACTTATGATGCAAGAATGTCGCGATGGAGTTCTTGATGGAAAACTCACATATCATCCTTGAACTCGATCACTTTAACCTCCATCAGCCATGTGCCTGCATATCATTTCGTTTTCCTGTCTTGCACATGCTATGTTGTCATCTCTAACCATTGTCACCGGTTAATTTATCACTGTTGCTGTGTTCCTTGTTTTTCTGCTTGTGTTGCTAACCACTTGTCAAAGCTGTTTTGTTTGATTATTTTTTAATTTGCGTGTGTACGCGTGTGTGTATTTAATCAAGTAGGAGGGCATAGTCGGAGTAAAAGGAATGAAATTCATCCTACATGGGCCATGGGATATTGTAAGGCCAGAGCATTGAGACAACCGTTTTAAACTTGCTCAGATCAACTATATTGAAGTTTATGATATCAGACTGCATGCTACACTTGGGTCAGTCTGTCTCAATAACCCTGTAACAGAGGCCTAAGTCAACTGGACATAAATGCTCCTAATTTGAGGAGTCTAGTTTTGGGGTTTCTCTTTATTTTTGATGCAATGACCATGAAGCCCTGGATCTCACAGGTATCGGCTGAAATCTGGTGCCGTGACCCGGGTGACAGTTGGGAGTCAGATTTTTTTTTGATGAAGTATGGTTATGTTATGAATTGTGGATTACTATATTTTGGTACTTCTTCTCTCTAGTTTTTTTATTTGTGTATCACTCTTTTCATGTAAAAGTTCATACCCAAAATGACTCCTGACCGCTGATCATTACTATTTCAGATCTTGTGTTGAACGTCAGACGTGCTTTGCTGTATAATGTATTTTCTTGAATTATATAGCAATGCCAGTATGCCATTTGTTACTCAGAGACATTAGCAATAAGACTCAATCTAGACTGGAAATACCTGATCTAGCTGTGATGTCAGTCATCCATGTTTCATCTTTTTTGTGTAAACGTTCTTCTAATTGTACTCTCCTTACAGTGAATATGTTTCATTGCTGATGTTTATGAAAGTTCTATTTACAGAATAAATATCTTTAAAAAATCTAGTGTTTTATTGTAATTATTAGTGTTCCACATTTCAGTTTTTGTACAGTTGCTGCAAGGGTATCAGCAATCTGGTGCCGTGACCCGGGTGGCTGTTAGGAGTCAGATTTTATGGAGTATGGTTATATAAAATAAAATACTATTTCAGTCTTTCTACTTTCAAATTTGTGTTACTTGCCATTTCCTTGTTATTATTAACTAGAACTCAACAATTAACTTTTTAAAAGTAAATCCCATACCAACTTTTTTTTTCTTTTATTCTCAGTGTAATTGTAAACTATATTAACCAGTGGCAAACGTAAGACTCGAGATATCACTGTGTTAAGCAGTTTTTCAAGAGTTTTTTTTTTTTATTTATTTTTTTTATCTTTAATTTTAAAACTCAAATAAAATCAAACATCTACTAATTAAACTGCACTCCAGTCCACAGTCATCCAGTTTGGTTTTGTTAAAATGCAAATACTTGCAAATATGTTTAATAGGAGTGCACTCCAGTCCACAGTCATCCAGCGGATAACCCGGAAAATCAGCCAAGCATATGAGATGGTGGACATCCAGGACAATGGGGCCAACAAACCCATCTTTATCCTCCAAACAATGACATGGTGCAAAATAACCACAGGGACTGAATGTTACAGGTGACAGTAAATACTTAAACTCAATATGGAAAAGAACTGTTTACTCAGATAAAAAAGAACGAAAAAAGAAGAACTTTCATTTCAGAGTGTAACATTACAAATCAAACTGCAAAACTAGAAGAAATTTGATTTGGAAATCTCAAGTCTGAACTAATTAATAGTGCTTCCTTAAGATCTTGTAACGAGTAATGACTTTTCAATCAATTTCTGATAAATTAGCAGTTTTAAACTGACCCTGAACCATCTTATCATTATTATTCTTATATATAATAAAAATATTTGCATTATAAGTACTTACATGTATGTACTTGGACAATATGACAACAAAAGAACACTACCTTGTCATTAATTTGTGTCAAATGTATATTAGGGTTCGGTATTGCCAACTAACACTGATTTATGATTTGGGATGCACCAATCCAGATCTTGCATACTTTAGGAACAGGAATTGAGCCTCAATTATCTTTTCAATAGTGTCTGTCATGGGTGCAACAGCGCCACCCCGTGCACTGGAGACTCCAGCCAGGAATTTGGGCACAGGTAGATCCACCAGCACACTTCCAGAGATCTAGTCATGACATAAATGCTGAAGAAAGAACAAAAACCACCAGAACAGATGTGTACAGTATTGTCCAGGATGACTAGTTTGGGTTGGGACAGCACTCCATCGACAGAGCACCACCGGTAGGTCCAGCTGACCTCCAGTCTAACAAAAAAAAAAAAAAAAAATTCATGAAAATATAGTGCATGGTTCTTGAACTGAGTCAATGTGAAATCTCAAACAACCATGCTATACTTTTTGATTGAACTTTAAAGACATAAATTACCTTAATACTTCATCTAGAATGAATATGCCACTTCAGCTAAAGAAATAATAAAGTGCTGCATCTCCTCTGTGTGACATTTCTTCATGTGATTCTCTGCAGACCTTGCGGTGTGAATCTATTTAAGGATTGTTATGCTGACACCCTTCTTCACTATGATCAATGGCTGCTCATTAGTGCTCATATATAATGCAGACAAACTGTTTCTATTTCAAGAGAATGTTCTTGTAGTTTTCATATTTAGAAGAATGACTGTGTGAGCCGTCTAATAATAAGCATATGCATTAATAATATTCATGTTGAATGTTTAGTCAAGAATCAGATTAAACAAATTATTACAGGATGCTAACGACCTCAAACACTTAATCAAGATTGGTGATCCCTGACCTTAACAAAATCTTCTAATTTATTTGAATATATTGCTAAAGCACTGGATAAATCTTGAAAATGTAAAAGCAATTTAAAGGATGATTTCATGCAAACTCGATTGAGATTAGAGCTGTTGTGGAGGAGGGAAAAAATGAGCCAGTTGCCTAAATGTAAGGAGGAGTCATTCACAGTTGGACAGTTTTCAAACCATTCCTTTCAGTGAATATACAGCTTAAGCATTTAGTATTGCAAAATGAAGAAAGAAGGCCTTCAATACATAAACATATTGGTTCATTACATGAAGCTTTTCTGTATGATTTTTTTTATTTTTTTATTGCCATCTGGTGGTCCTGTGATCCATTACAGCAGCTGGTTTTACAATCATTATTAAATGGATCTTAAAGCAATAAAAGTTATCAAAGCTATAATGTCATTTATATGTTACTAAAGTACTTATAAAATAATGTGTGTGTGTTCATGAGTGCATGAACACTTCCTGTCGTCACAAATATCAATGTGCCTGCTACAAGAACCGTCTCCCGTTACTGGAGGCAAAATTAGATGTGTAGACAAATATCAATGTGCCTGCTTTATGTATACAGATATTAAATGGAAAACTTAATTTAAATTTAAATTTAAAACAGCCAACAAGTGTCCCGCGCACTACCTCGGTACAGTACTGGAATTACATCAGAGTTGGCTGTGAGTGGATGTCAAGATTGTGCAAAGCAGATGATGGTGACTTTGAAGAATCCCAAATATAAGATCATTTAAAGGGGTCATATGATGCTGCTAAAAAGAACATTATTTTGTGTATTTGGTGTAATGAAATATCTTTATGCGGTTTAAGGTTCAAAAAACAAAACACAACTTTCTGAAAAGTGAGGTGTGTTATTTTCCACATACTGTACATTATTGTTTCTCCTCTATGTCCCGCCTTCTGAAACAAAACTCATCGTTCTGAAAAGTGAGGTGTGTTCTGATTGGCCAGCTATTAACCCCTTTTATACCGCAACAATAACCCAAGAGACAACCAATAAAACCAGAGGCATTTGTTGCATCCAGTAGGGACATACTGATTATAATGACTTATACTGTTTTTACCATCCCGTCTGCATACTGATTGTGATGACTTGGAGAAAGGACTATATCAGATGGTGGAAACGACTATATGGTGAGGAAATTAATTTGTCTCTCAGGTGAAAATGGTGGCTAGACAGCCACAAAATACAACAGGAATGCATAAAATAAACTAAAATTGGCTATACGACGATAAATGTCAGGCAAAATCAACATTACACATCAGCATCAACAAAAATGACCTCAGTTTTAAACCTCACAGACATTTTACATTATTAACTGTTACGCCCCCCAAAAAACAGAGATACTTTAGTTTAAAGGTCATTTAAAATGATGCGGATGTGGAGCGAAAATATGCAGGTAAATGCAGATTTTCTAAACATGTTTTTGTTAATGTGTTTTCAAGCATCAGAAACTTTGTTTTTACAGTTTAAATGACCTTCATAACGTTACGGTTGAATCACTGATGGCAGACGGAGTATTCTGACGATGCTTTTCATACTTTCCTGGACCTTGACACTGTTATTTATTTGGCAGTCTATGGGACAGTCTCAAGCCTCCCGGTTTTCATCCAAAATATCTTAAATTGTGTTCCGAAGGTGAACGAAGCCTTTACGGGTTTGGAACGATATGGGGGTAAGTGATTAATGACAACATTTTCATTTTGGGGTGAAGTATCCCTTTAATAGTCTCTACTGGCCTGTTTATACAAGCTCTCCATAAAACAAAGAAAACAAGCCCTTGTAAATAACAATTATTTAAAGATGTTTATTATACAGACACTTCATTTTAATGGTATTTTATTATTTGTATTGCATTTAATATACTTTAGAAGGCATTTGCACTGGGTTTGTAAAAACTGTTTTTATGCATGTTTTCATTTACAGAGTATTGACCAGAAGACGTCACCAGCGTGTGGTGTTTCAAACAGTGAATCACATCTTAAAACACTAACCTAATAAATGTTTAATTTCTCCCATCACTAGTTTAAGATACCTTGCTGAAGCACAAGATAACATTAATGTTCAGCTTGAGCAGGTGAAAACTGTAACTTAATGAGAGTATGACAACCAGAAAATGATCGTTTTCTTTGGCATTGGGGCTGAATTTTTAAGGACATTTTGCTCTGTTTTGTATGGATTTTCGGAAATGGAATAAAATAAATTCCTTGCCATCATTTATAGCATAAATACCATCGAACAGAGGAAAGCTTCGGATCTTCCAGTGTTTCTCTATGATGTCCGATTTCCGGTCCCCGCGCAACTGATACTCGACTGCCATTGGCTCATCTGCATTCGAGGGGAGGGGCTTACCGATCAGTGGAATCCGCCATTTTGAGAGAAGTCAGGTGAAAAGTTAATGCAGGTTTTAAACGTGTTAAACTGGCGTTTAGACAACATTTGCATAAAAATACCATCATTACACAACAGCAAGGATTTTGCAAGTATTGATAGTCTTTAAACGTTGTTTTTTTGTTGAAGTTTAGAGATGTTTATTGGCGCTAAGTGGATAACTGATTAATTTGACACACATTGGCACACATAAGCACACTTGAATGCTTTAATTCCTGTATATTTCTCTAAAATAGTCTGTAAACGTATATGTTCATTTGTAATTACTTCCTTATGAAAACGCTATGAAGATGTATGTGTTTAATACCAGCGACTGATTGAGTGTGACTTACGTATAAGGTCACTGTATTATTTTAAGATTTAAAAGTAATAATAATAACATGTTAAATCCTTTTCGTAAGCCTAAAACACAGGTCAGGTTATTTTGGTGGGTTGGAGAAGATTAAAGTGTAAAGTGTTGGCGAGACCCCACGGATCTGGATTTTGAACATGCAAGCAAGATTTTCTCCCTACTTTCCAATTAGACAGGTTTCCATCCAGGGACTTTTTCTTTCTTTCTTTCTTTCTTTCTTTCTTTCTTTCTTTCTTTCTTCCTTTCTTGTGAAATAAAGGTTTTATGATATAGCTGATGGAAATACCATTTATCGATACAGTTTAAGACAATCTTTTTTGTTTAATTTTACAGTATAAATTCTCTGTCTACACTTCAAATGACGCAAAAACTGTTGTTTTAATGCAAATAAATTTATGCGACAATGCATGGATGCGTCACGTACACGCAAGAAACAGGCTGGAATAGGCAAATTTCACAAACTATTTTTATGCATTTTCACATTGACAACAACAGAACAGCACAAGAAGTGGTTGGAAATGACTTTTTTGGCAGCTACAGGACAGTTTTGGTGGAGGCTCTGTAATTTTTAAGGTTAAATGCTCCACACTCTTGTTGTTTTGTCTTTGTAGGATCTCTGACCAAAGAATTTGCGCCGTTCAGTATAATCACCTTCTTAGTTCAGGTAAGTCTAGATCCTCCTCATGTTTCTCAGCTCTCAGCTGAGTGTGTGATGAGTTTTGCTGTGGCTGTTAGTGATGATGACTCCATTTCCTTGAGCATGTTGTGCTTTGAGGACTTTATGGGCGACCCGTCTGATGGCGTCACAGCAGGTGTTCTGGGTCTTAGTCAGGATAGACACATGCGTGAAAACAAGGTTGTGAGGGATATAGACAGTGTCTATGGAAAAGCTAATTTCTCAGTCTGTCTGTCTGTCACACTGACCACCTGTCTCTCTTCATGTCTTCCAGAGCTTTGACCCTCCCCATCAGAGGGACACACGGGGGAGGCGCGTCTGATAGGGGGCCTCGGGGTCTACCTCTGCCCCGAGTTTGAAGTTCCTGGATCAATACAGTATCGCCAAACAAAATATCCTGATACTCACGTGTATCGATATTTTCTTACACCACTAGGAGGCAGCCAGGTTTTATTCTTTAATGAACACAGATCGTTAGTAGATAGTTCTGTCCTGACATACAGTATTCAGGCCAGGGCTGACATGTACTGGGAGTTTTAGGTAGTTGTACTGTTTTCCAATCCAGATGGTGCTGTTTTCTTGTACTAAAGCTGATGCTTTACTTGTGCTTGGCTGGCAGATCTGTGAACCTCTCAGAACCATATTGCAACAAGTGCTTTGTCATGTTAATGTGGTTCAGTTCAGTTTTATTTTGTGTTGTGCATACATGCTGATAAAACATTCACAGTTGATGATAATATTTGTATCACTTTGGCATTCGTGAAAACAAATAACTGTAGCCATTCCTGCCCCAGAGAATCAAAAATCTGCTGCTGTAGATCAAATAATCATCTTGTAATGTCACTTCAGTTCTACTTTCTGTTTATGACTCATCAAATGCAGTGAAAGACAGAACAATATCCAAGGTGTAAAAGTGTTGGCAACACTCATCTGACTTGTAATTGCTGAGTACAATAGATGTATTGTGACACATAAAAGTAATCCCAACTATGATCATATCATGTCATCTATATACTGTAAAATGTCCACAAACCACTTTCAGGAGCCCCTTCAGTCAACTGGAAGTGGACTGTCCTCTTGACCAGTGGAGCTTCTACAGGCACCTGACCTCCTTCCTGCCCACCATCTACAGACACCCTGGCGGCGTGTTTCAAAATATGAAATTGAAAAGTTGGAGGGCACTGAAAAAAGCTCCTTGGGTTGCTTAGGTCATCAAGTGAGTGTTTATCTTTTACTCCTGAATACTTGTATTACTATTTAGTTGCAGTTGTGGCCTAATGGTTAGAGAGTTGGACTATTTACCCTAAGGTCGCGGGTTTGAGTCTCAGTAACAGCAGGAACTGTAGATGGGGGAGTGAATGAACAGCACTTTCTTCCACCTTCAATACCCACAACTGATGTGTCCTTGAGCAAGGCACTGAACCCCCATCTGCTCCCCAGGCGCCTGCTCGTCAGGAAGGACACTAAGCTGTTCTTTTTCATCTTAAACCCTAACCTGAACACTTTCTTTTTCTTTTCTTTTCCTTTTTTTTGCGCCTGGAAAAACGTGGGATTTAGCAACATTCCCAGGATCAGTCTGCAAACTGGAATGAAGCAGAGATCAGGGAGCTCCTCACTATCTGAAGCTGAGAGCATTCGCCATCTTTGTGAAAGCTACGCGTCATATTACACATCAAGATCCTAATGTCACGTGTCCTTATGGGATCTTTACAGAATGTGTGTGAACGCTTGCACAGATTCCAGAAAATCACTGGCAATGTGAATGGTCCCAGGACAAATCCCAGGGCACATTATAGTGTATTTTCCAGAAACTCTGTGTGAATGCAGCTCACTTCTCCTGGCTCCACCTTGGCTCCTCCCTCTGTTGGCTCCTCCATGGACTTCTTCTCCTGGCTTCTCCTCCCACCGCTTATTTTTTTTTATTGTTTATGGTGCCAAGTGGCACCTACCGCAATGGGAACTAATGTCCGTTTCTTCTTCACTCCAGCTCATGTTTTCTGTCACCATTTGACAGGGTTAAACACAGAGTGAAAAAGCCCCTACTGAAGTCTTCGGAGAAGCTTGATTCTTCATTAAAAGTAATACCAATACCATTTTTTGAACACCCTCAGAGCTTGTGACAGATCAGTTTTTAAAAGACATTGTGTAGTTGTTCACTTTCTCTGTGAAGAATTGTTTTGCTTCCAGAGTCACTCTTCAGTATTGATGAATGATAGTGTGTACTATTAAATCTTGTGGGTACAGTATCAACAACATTGATAAAGTGTATAGAGTGTGAACAGCTGCAGCATGACACATCATTCCTAAAGTCTTTAAAATCAGTTCTAAGCCAATGTAAGTGCTGCTACTCATTTATAAATCATTTAATGGCTTTGATCTAAATACATTGCACATATGCATATTGAAGACACTTAAATAACTCAGATCATTAGGAGCAAATGTAAATTATTTTATGATTATTATTATTTATGTACTGTTAACTTTATCACACTTACGTAAAACACTTTGAATTAGGATTATGTAGGAAATATGCACTATAAATAAAGTATAATTCTACTGAATAATGAAGTTGTTGACAGTTGTCGGGGTTTACACCCATGAATTTGGATCAAAACCTGAATTTGATGCATAGATTGTGAACAGTGACTTCTTTTTGTTACATAGTGAAGAAATTCTTTTTACCTTATTGGTCAGACTAATTATGAACTCAAAGGTGGAAAATCGTTGATGATTAAATGATTAATGATTAATGTTAAAAAGTTTAGTAGTCAAACTAACACCAAGGCACCTTATTGACCACAAATACATTACTGTATTAAACAATGCTTCACAGGAGTTCTCTATTTCACAGGTATGGGACAAGCAACAACATGAGTCAGTGTTTTTTGTTAATAGAGAGATGGCAAGTCATTCCACAGTCATCCAGCCGTTGATCTTCATTTACCCATAAAATGACCATGATTATCATGGTACAAAAGAACCAGGAGACCAGAAACACCAAGATATTGGGGACTGAATTTCTGACAAGCAAAGATAAAGGTGACAAGATGTATCGTCTTAAAGATCCTAGTTTTAATTTTTAGATCCAAACTAATTTGTAGTGCTTCTTCTAGATTGTACAGGATTTCCAGTCATCTGTCTGTGAATCACTAGATTTACTCTTCCCCAGCGCCTTCCTCTTCCTCCATCTCTACCACAGCTGCGTGACGGTTAGCCTGTGAGCCCTCTGTGAAGAACACCCTCTTGATGACTGCTGCTTTGGGTGCACGGATGGTAAGCTGCCCAGAAAGAGAAGGAACCGATCCGGTGCGATATGGACTACAAAGAGCACTGAATGAGAAAGAGACTGAGCCTCACTCACCTCCATCTTCATGCCAATCATCACCATTAATGGATCTCCTTTCTGGACCGAGTCTCCAGCCTTGACTAGCACCTACAAACAAAGCAAAGGCAAGTTCTAGATGCTGCTGTTCGGGTTCCATTATATAAACTTGATGTAAAAGTGACACTTTTGACAGTTTGACACTTTTGACACTTTTCGATAGTGCCTGTCATGGGTTGGGACAGCACTCCATTGACAGTGCACCCCAGGTAGGTCACGTCCACCCACAACCCACAGATACACGAAACACCAAACACCCAACCTAAAAACCAAAAACCACAAAAAAACCCAAGAAAATTCAAAAATACAACATTATTACACTAATACAAAATGTGAAATCTCTCAAACCATCCTGCTATACTTTTGATTTGACAATGCAGATGTGCTTTTAACAGGATTTACCTCCATACTGTATGTCCCATCTGGATTGTAAGAAATAGATAATTCCACTTCTGCAAAAGAAATAATATTTATTAAAATAATAACATTGTCAGAAAGCGACGCATCATAATGGTGCTAAGTGAAATATAATTGACTCTTTTTGGAGACATTTCTTGGTGAGCTTCACTCATCTATACAGATCTTACTGTGCAGATTCTATTTCAGGCTTGTTATGCTGAAATCCTGCATTATGATCCATGGCATCTCTTCAGTGCTCGTGTATAATGCAGACGTTTCTATTTCAAGACAATGATCTGATAGTGATCTGATAGTCCTGACATGTAGAAGAATCAGGTGAGCCGTACATTAATCATCACACTGATCTTTCATGCATTCATAATAATACTCATATAAATTTACCCTCTGGAACTATTAGTCAAGAATCTGTTCAAAGCAGTTATTACTTTGACTGCAGACACTTAATCATGATTCATTTGCAAGAGCTTGACCCCTGACCTCAACAAAATGTGACACGCTTCTCTAAATATATATAACTAAAGCACTGAATAAATCTTGAATATGTAAAAGCAATTTTATAAAGTCAAAAAAGAAAAAATAATCTCAACATAATAGTGCAATATAAACCCCTTCCCTTATTAGATTGGAAAATGTAAATAATTAATATAACAATATTTAAAATTGTAGAGTCCAGCACAGATTTGATTTTGAAAAGGTTTGTCAGGTGTGGCTGTTCTTCTAAAGCAATCATTCAGAGTCAAAGCGTGTGGACAGGAGTGTATCAGTGTGTGTGAGAGTGTGTGAGTGTGTGTGTGTAAGCGAGTGCTAACGAGTGAGTTTGGGTGTGTGTATGTGAGTGAGCGAGCGAGCTATCAAACACAACACAACATATATATGTGTATACAATTTTTTTATTATTATTATGTAAGCGAGTGCTAACGAGTGAGTTTGAGTGTGTGTGTGTATGTGAGTGAGTGACCGAGCGAGCAAGTGTGTGTGTGTGTGTGTGTGTGTGTGTGTGTGTGTAAGCGAGTGCTAACGAGTGAGTTTGGGTGTGTGTATGTGAGTGAGCGAGCGAGCAAGTGTGTGTGTGTGTGTGTGTGTGTAAGCGAGTGCTAACGAGTGAGTTTGGGTGTGTGTATGTGAGTGAGCGAGCGAGCAAGTGTGTGTGTGTGTGTGTGTGTGTGTGTGTGTGTGTGTGTGTGTGTGTGTGTGTAAGCGAGTGCTAACAAGTGAGTTTGGGTGTGTGTGTGTATGTGAGTGAGTGAGCGAGCGAGCAAGTGTGTGTGTATGTGAGTGTGTGTAGTCCCGAGCTGCAGTGTCAGGTTCCTGCAGTGTGTGTGTATGTGAGTGTGTGTGTGTGTGTGTGTGTGTGTGTGTGTGTGTGTGTTCATGAGTGCATGAACACTTACTGTCGTCCCGAGCTGCAGTGTCAGGTTCCTGCAGTGCAGGACATTGAGTCGTCTCCTGTTACTGGAGGCAAACGGAGAGAACATGTCTGCAACAGGAAGCTCAGGTTAACATCTCAAACAAGCCTCACGAGCCAAAACACAGACTGTAACCATCAACACCATCCGTGAACACCCAAACAACGTATAACGGCAGACTAAACCTTGGACACGATTGAATTTTTTTCTTGTGATCTTAAGATCCACAAGCAGTAGTTGTATCTCACCACTGGTTTGGTTTCTGTGTTTCTCTGTGTGCTGTTTTTCGCGGTGCGGCAGTCCCAGAGCGTCCTGACAGAGCCTGCGAGCGGCTGGGAAGATCATAGTGCTGCGGGATGAAACTGCTGTGAACGTCTCCTGCCTCGAACTCCAGATGCCCCGAAAGACTCAGTAAGAAGTCGATGTTGGTGTTGAGACCCACGATCTGGGAAATAAACATACAATGAGTTAATATAAGAATAGTGAAGGTCAAATACTGATTCAGTTGTGCAGTGGTGCTGTTTTTAAATGCCTTGGAAGTTTATAGTTGGAAAAGTTACAGGTGTGGTCAAATTTGTTGTTGCTCGGTGAAATTTTGCTGGAAAAATCCAGTCATTTCAACAGGAATCTGTGCGATCAGTGAAAAAGTTCCTCACAAAGTGCTGCATTATTGACAATGGTCCCTTTGTCAGTGAAATTTAGCTAACACAACCATAAAAATAAGAGTGTGCTTGCTTACATTGTACTCGAAGGCAGTATCTGAGTCTTTTCAGCTTAGCGATGATATGCATTAACAAAAAAGTGTGAATCTTTCATGCGGACTGAATTTCACGAGATCACTTAGAGGTTTAACCAGACAATATTTTAATCCAAAATGAAAAGGAAATAAATAACAGAACAAAATAAATAAAGATTTGGATAAAGATTTGAGGCCCATTAAGATAATTTACATTATGACAAAACACACATACTATATATACCTCCCAAAATTTAATTATCATAATACAAAAATAAATAAACAAATGTATTATAAACATTTGACGTTTAGATGACAATAATGTGCTAAATGTAGAATTTTTTTTGTTTTGTTTTTTAGTTTATACAAAGACGATAATAGTATAATTTTCAAAAACTTGCACCTTGAGCCGGTTTTCAAAAGTTTGTTTTCAGGCCCCATAAAATGGCATTGTCACGTAAATGAACAACCAAAATACATAAAATGTTTTGTTTTTGTTCCCCTGTAAATCTGGCTCTGTGTAAATTCGTAAGTCACATGAGGTTAAACATAAAATACCTTGTCTCTATGTGTGTGCACTGTTCAGCGTATATTCTGGCTTCAAAAGAATGACCGAGAGGGGCAACTTCTCCCCCGCTGCCACCTGATGAATGAAAACACCACAGCAGATAAAACAATCTGAAGACACTGCCACCCCTTGTGGACAAATCTGCAAAAGCCACTGTATTACTTTCGGGTATATCTGAATATTTTCAATAGTTTCTGAAGGGCAGCACTATGTTTTTGCCCTGAATTATCTAGATTGCACTGTACTCTGTACCTCTGTATCTAAGCCTTATATAAAGTGTTTATGCAAAGTATAAGTTATGTGTAGGTTTATATAGGTTTTTTTGCATATGTAGATCTGTATAAGTTGTACGTTTAGATTCTTCATGTTCTGTGTGCATGCCCATGTTTTCATGTGTGAGCAGGACATTTCGTTCCTCTGTGTGTCTCCACATATGCAGGAATGACAATAAGGCTGACTCGACTAACTGACCTCAATCCTTTGAACACTAGTGTGCATATCGCCAGCGTATGAGTGGTGAAACACATCACAGACGTCACATGACAGTATCATCACCTGCTCCTACATAGTGGACTGCTTGAGCTGCTCGCACCCCGGCCTCTCCGAGCTTCCTCCAGACCTCAGGACTGATGCCCGGCTGCAGACACACACACGAATCAAGCCAGCTCAGTCTCATTAACACAGACTTCATCCTGAGACTGAAGCGGGCTCAGTTTTACCCCTGGAGCTTCCTCGATGATCTTCTGGTGTCGTCTCTGTACGCTACAGTCTCTCTCGAACAAATACACCGCATCGCCGAACTGGTCCCCAAACACCTGCACCTCGACGTGTCTGGTTCAACAACAAACACTCGAGATCACATCACAAGATATCATGTGTGAGTCCTGAGCCTGATCTACCAGCCAGACCTGGGGTTCTCCACAAACTTCTCGATCAGCATGACGTCGTCGTTGAATGACTTGCGGGCCTCTCTGCGAGCCGACTCCAGCTGCTCGTGAAACTCTGCTTCTGAGCGCGCGATCTGCATTCCCTGTCAATACAGCAACGTGATCTCAAGTAAATATGTGAAAGACTGGTCCACTCCAAAAACAATCTAACCTTACACCCCCACCCCACACTAACCCTATCAACACACCCATCTGATTGGCCCTCGCCATGGTAACCCTCGCCAGCTGCCATAATGTGTTTAGATGTGCGGAAACAAAGACAAAGATGGAGTTTACTTAGAAACTACAGAAAGAAAGTTCAGTTAAATGTTGGCTAGACAAAGCCTTGGTTAAAATACAGATACTAAAGCACTTCTAGGTAAGAAGTTCACTCATCCATAATTCAAAAAGAGTGCTTATCGTGGAAATAATAAGTGGATGTTTCTGGACACTTAAATGCAAGTTAACTGCAATTAAATTAAAATGTATTTGAGTTAATTAATATTAAATGCAAATGCCTTTGTGACCAACTTAAGTAGGACTTAAGTACATTTATATGTGTAATTTCATAACTCTTGAAATATGGTCTATTGAATCTTATGTCATGCATTAAAATGTTTTTGTAATTACACATTTGTAATGAAGTTGCAATTTAGTACATTTAAAATATGTTAACTTTAAATTCAATTTCAAATCACACACTACAATTAAAATATAATCATGTGCTTTAGTATGTTACGGCTGCGTTGACCTTGGACCTCAGAAAACACAGTGGACCAACACCAGCAGATGACATGACACCCCAAACCATCACTGACTGTGGAAACTTTACACTGGACCTCAATCAACGTGGATTGTGTGCCTCTCCTCTCTTCCTCCAGACTCTGGAACCCTGATTTCCAAAGGAAATGCAAAATTTACTTTCATCAGAGAACATAACTTTGGACCACTCAGCAGCAGTCCAGTCTTTAGCCCAGGCGAGACGCTTCTGACGCTGTCTGTTGTTCAAGAGTGGCTTGACACAAGGAATGCGACAGCTGAAACCCATGTCTTGCATACGTCTGTGCGTAGTGGTTCTTGAAGCACTTACTCCAGCTGCAGTCCACTCTTTGTGAATCTCCCCCACATTTTTGAATGGGTTTTGTTTCACAATCCTCTCCAGGGTGCGGTTATCCCTATTGCTTGCACACTTTTTTCTACCACATCTTTTCCTTCCCTTCGCCTTTCTATTAATGTGCTTGGACACAGAGCTCTGTGAACAGCCAGCCTCTTTTGCAATGACCTTTTGTGTCTTGCCCTCCTTGTGCAAGATGTCAATGGTTGTCTTTTGGACAACTGTCAAGTCAGCAGTCTTCCCCATGATTGTGTATCCTACAGAACTAGACTGAGAGACCATTTAAAGGCCTTTGCAGGTGTTTTGAGTTAATTAGCTGATTAGAGTGTGGCACCAGGTGTCTTCAATATTTCCTTTTCACAATATCCTAATTTTCTGAGATACTGAATTTGGGATTTTCCTTAGTTGTCAGTTATAATCATCAAAATTAAAAGAAATAAACATTTGAAATGTCTGTGTGTAATGAATGAATATAATATACAAGTTTCACTTTTTGAATTGAATTAGTGAAATAAACCACCTTTTTGATGATATTCTAATTATATGAAAAAATACAACAGCTTTAAATACAACAGCCAGTGATTCTTAGGAGGTTTGCCATTTAAATCATTTATTCTCATTCGTTGTAACAAACTCTCCTGATAGCACACATACATCACGGAGACATCTATTTGACATCTGCATTACATCTGCAAGACGTAATTTATAAAGTGTTTGCTCATCTGCAATACGTCAACGGGACGTTTCCTATCAGATGTCAAATAGACGTTTATAAGATGTCTTTAAGATGTTTATGATTTAGAATGTAGAGTATGTAAAACTGACATCTTAGAGACGTCTATCAGATATTTGTACACAGCAGATGCTTTCCAGATGAAGCGATCTTTAACAGACCTTTTCACAGACATATGTGTGCTATCTGGGTACTTCGTAGTCACAACAAATTTTACTTTTCTCTGTTTATGGATCTGACCGTGACACGTACACACAAACCAATGTCCCAGATAGCACACGTACACTGCTGTGTACAAACATCTGATAGACGTCTTTAAGATGTCAGTTTAACATACGCTACATTCTAAATCATAAACATCTTAAAGACATCTTATAAACGACTATTTGACATCTGATAGGAAACATCCTATAGACGTATTGCAGATGAGCAAATGTTCTAAAAAATACGTCTTGCAGATGTAATGCAGACAACAAATAGACGTCTCCGTGATGTACGAGTGCTATCAGGGGTGTGTATGTAATTTCCCACAAAATTCATTCTGACAGAAAAATACGGCTGTGTCCAAAATTCTCTGACTCTGAGTAGGTACTGACGAGTAAATGTGTGTAATAAGAATGTAATCATTCGTCATGTTGTCATGTCACATATATCAGTTGAGTTGAGTGCAATTCTTTTCTGTGAAACAAAAGTTAAATGTGTCCAGGAGAGTTTTTGAATCAATGACATAAATCATAAACCAATTATGAAAAAAGACCAGAGTTTTCATTTTAATAGATTTTTAACAAAAATTTAATTTGTACCAAGGGGGCGTTTTGCCTCACAGGTGGGGTTAAATGCCCCCGGTCTTACAAAGCAATTTGCTTTATACATTTACAGCAAAATCAGAGTACAGGCAGTTTTAGCTTCAAATTAAAAAGAATATAATCATCAATTACAAAATTATAATAGCCTATTAGAAAAATAGTAAGCTGATGCTAGCTAATTAGCTACCTGATGCTAACTTGAGGTCATTTTTAAATATAAAGTCCAAATATTTTTATTCAACCACCTAGACAGAGTACATTTGATGGATTTGATGTTCAGGACAGAGTAACTACAGTAATGAAGTCATGCATCCTGGGGGCGTGTAACCCCACAGATTTTTAAATTTTATGTCATTCTGGAAATATAATTATATTTTTCCTAAATAGCACATGCTCCCTATCTACAGGTCTTACTGATCTCATATAATATATAACTGTGATGTTCTGCAAAACAACAAGCTTTAAAACACTTTTATTTCTTACTGTGGAAATGAGATCACTGAAATCCTCCGGTAAATCACCAGTGCAAGCTTCATGGTGAATACTGCTACATCACTCTACTACATCACTAATGTCAGTGTAGACCATAGTTCCAACAAAATTTTTTGCTTTACTTTATCTAGTGGTTATGTTGGGAAAAACAGTAGGGAGCATTTTTACACCAAGGGGGCTTTCCCCCCCACTCTACCCTACCAATGAAAAAGCCAAAAACAAAGAAGTGGAGCATGTTGTCATACTCTATGGGATATGTTGTCCAGCATTTACCCCCATTGCAGGTGTTTCGTAGTCACATGTAAAACTTGCACTTATAATAATTATTCCCTTGAATGTACATATCTTGTCAAGGCCCAAAACCTCCATACATTAGAATGACCGTAGTCTATAAGTAGTAACTTATGCATTATAATGAACACAATATCAAAGGTATTTCATGTCAAACGCATTTTAATTGTTTACTGAGATTGTTTAAAACTGTAAAACAATATCCAGGCAATGTTAAGCACACAATAAAATCTCTTGATTCATCTTCACAATGTCTCAGAGTTGTTCGTACCCTTGGCCACGGCGTTCTCGGACTAACACACACGTCAGAATGGCAATGAGGCAAACTGCCGCAGCTACAGCACCCAGAATAATGGGGATCATGCGTTTGTTGTAATCCTCCCAGCACTCCACCTCTGATATCAAGACATGAGAAATCATGTTATTCTGAGGTAAACCGGTTGACAGAATATATATGTGTTTACATTTATATACATAGTGAAAAATCTCTGCGGTCTACAGTGTGAGATGTATGTACCTTTTCCAAACGCTCCATTTGCCAGATCAAAGGCTTGAATCTGCAGTGGCACCAGTTTGACTCGGAAGTAACTTGCCAGTATCAGAGTCATCTGAGACTTGCATTGGAAGCTTAGGCCATTTTTTGCTTTGAATAGCTTGTCGTGATGTATAACTCCTACGTAGGTTTTATCTGTGGATTAAATTTGAAAAATATACTTAGAGGTAAAGATTTATGTCAAAATACATTCTCTAAACCCAATTTATTGTTCATTAACTACTATTAGTATGACATTCATGGGTTAATCTCCCCCAAAAGTGTAAACACTGAGCCTCTCAGTCATCATTTACACGTCAACTAAAAACTGTACACTTGTTATGCGTTTTGGCTGTTTATTTAAATGACAGAAGCATTTTGATGACTTGAAAATGCACCCCCTTTTGAAAACTATGGAATGCATATGGTGCCAAAACTCTATAAACAGAACACATGAAATCTGACCACGTCAACACACACGGTTTGTCAGCATCATCGCATCAATTTTGAGCATGTTTCTTTTGTATGTGTCACAAATTCATATTTTCTTTACTTCATTGCAGCATTGATTTATTGATATCTACTGTGCCAGAGTAAATTAATTAATGTTACAATATAAATTACGACTTTTCGACCTGTGAAAGAACATTGAACTAAACAACTAAATCGGACAAATTTCACACGTTCCTTTTAAAGACTTTTGGCCCCGTCCAGTTGTGAAAATGGTGATGTCATGCACATGCATATTACATGTTCAGTTTATAGCTATGTGCACAGACACGTAGTGTTTCTTTACAAAGTGACATCGCCACCTACTGGCCTGGCATGAATAATATAGCATTTTTAGTCATATTCGTGGATCCTATATGAATGGGAATTGTTTTGACAACGTTGTTATCTGTATGTAAAACTTTAGTTTTTAGTACATTGTTGTAATGTAAACGTACCATTAGAGCATTATGGCCAAATCTGTCAATCTCTTTCCAGCTCAACCAATAATGAGAGATTGGGGCATGGCTAATGAAGCAAGACGCTGTATATTCTTTTTTTTTTTTTTTTTTTAAACGTGGCTGATGCTATACATGGGAAAAATACATTTGAAGACTTGCCAAAATACACAGAAACAGACAACGGTGTATAACAAGGGTAAACACTGAGGGAACTTGAGGGAATGTTTGGGTTTCAGTTGAGACGCTGAGTGTGTGGTTTCTTCTCGACAGGTAGGCGAAACTCATGTTTTTGCCACATTGTTACTCTTTATTGTCAAGCCCTAGATAAAATAGTAAGATATTTTAAGGATAAGAATAATCATGTGTGCATGATGAGTGTATTTGCAAAGGTTTTAGTGTAATTTATACTTACTCCGGCAATTTGTACAGGGGGGAGCAGGTCTCAGAAGACCTTTGATAGTGCTCACATAGGAGAGATCACCTTCCTGGGAGTGTGAAGAGATATTGCATTGTATGTTGATTAAGACTGCTAGTTTTGTACATGTTTAACCCAAAGAGAAAACTTATCATAGATATAAAAGCTACTGTAAGTACCTTGATGAAAGTGAACTCCAGCTGTCCACCATCAAAGTCCAGAGAGAGAATAGCCTTTTGGTTCCCACAGAATCCCGTGGCTCGTGTTGAGCTGGGATTCATGTTGAAATAATAGTTCTTCTGGAAAACAAGTTAAGCAGTGTGATTACTGGACCAACATCATATTAGTACGGAAATCCTGTAAAATTGACAATATAAAACCCATCGTTGATCTAAAAAGTTCAAGACACTAAAATTTGGTGTAGCTGCACAGAATTTGTAGACGTAGCTTATGTTCGACGTTGTACCCTTTGAGTGTACTGAATGCATGCACACAGTGAAGACGATATTCATAGAAAATGTGGGGGCGTTTTGATCCACTGGCTGTGCTAGTGATTATGAGAGGACAGTTTTAACATATATCACATGAACAAACATTATGGGGGTCTACGCAACTGGAATTACATAAATGTAAGCAATGGCAGTAGAATGTAGAATCAAGCTCTTGCCTTGAATATTAAACAATGGAAATATTTATTAATAATTTTCAATCATTTAAGTTGATTAGTGATATCCCAATATTCTGTTTAATCAAAAGGTGTCTATATTATGAAAAAGACATTCACTTTAGCATACTTTTAAAAAGAGTGCATATTACAAAAATAATATACTTTAAAGTTTATACTTAAGTGCAGTGTAATGTAATGTTTTCAGATACTTAAGTGCATGTTAATTGCAATTAAATGAACAATTTTTTATAGTTTAAATTTATATTAAATTAGTTTAGCCGAACATTTAGGTGTTTTTGTCTTACCCACTTAAGTAGGACTTAAGTGTATTTTACGTAATAAACTTCACTGTCATTTCTGTTGAAACTTGCATGTAATGTATTTAAATTAAATTAAAATTAAATGTATGCATTTAGCAGACGCTTTTATCCAAAGCAATTTACAGTGCATTCAGGCTATCAATTTTTATCTATCATGTGTTCCCAGGGAATCGAACCCCCAACCTTGCGCTTGGTAATGCAATGCTCTACCACTTGAGCTACAGGAACACTATTTAAATGTTATTTTAGTTATCACATCAAAATAAGTGTACTTTTTATAGCATTCAAAATGCACTTTTACATAAAACCTTTAATTTGACATCATAACAAAGTGCACTTGTTAATACGTAAGTGTGTTAAGAAATAGTCATGAAAGTGTACTTAAAAAGTACACTTAAGTGGCTTTATATTCCATAAATATTATATTATTTGCAAGAAGTGTTTTAAAAATAAGCTTAGGATTTGAGGTTCACTGTAAGTGCACATTCAATACAATTGAGTGCACTTCTTTCGTACAAGGGATTACTCACCAAAAACAAAGTTTGTCACTATATAGTTTGTCTTAATTATGGGCTATTTCATCCCGCCATGAGATGAACAATGTAAAGAATTAGCAACGTGTACTCTTGAGGATGCCCTTGTACCCATAAAGATACAAGTTCTGCACGTTTTTATTCTGACAGTGCAGTGAGCAGTTGACAATGTTGGTGGTAAACCAAATTCTCACCCCCTGCTAGAACATGCTGAGAAGTTGAATAAAAATGCTGAGAAAATAACAAGCTTACTTTGTTCTCTCTCACCACATACTCAACTCCCAGACTGGCCTGCACACACACTTTGCCCTGAGGGTCCATCAAGGTGCGCAGAAACTGAGGCGGTGCAGTTTCTTTGGGCTGAAGTACGGGTCTCTTGGACAGATTAGTAATAGGAAGATCACTGTTGATGATGGCAGGAACTTCATCTGCTGAAGCTGAAAGATGAAAAGGCTTTGAGGCTAGAGAGCTTCCTGTAAGCACAAAACAATGGTGGGGGGAGGCTTTAGACCATCTTGTGAAGTGTTAACCAACACAGAGCTACCAGGACCAATTATAGATGTTGTTAAACTGACTCAGTGTTACATTAGGGCCACTTGTAGCAACTTGTAGCAAATGCAGCACTGCCAGTTGTTGTTGGAGATTCTTAGTCCTCCTTTCTGTTATTTCAATCTCTTTACGTATACGTTGACATCCCATGTCCATTATTGTGAAACCCACGAGACACAACAAAAACACAGCTCCGATCACAGCGTCCTCCATCCTCCTGTTGTTAACATTGTTCTTTGTTAACGTTGTTGAAAGCCGCGCACAAATGACATCACTGTCAACCAGCTTACATCACGTCCTAGTACACACTCTCGGTGTGAATGCAGTCCTATAAATTGT
Source organism: Cyprinus carpio (assembly GCF_018340385.1). Classification (NCBI taxonomy): domain Eukaryota; kingdom Metazoa; phylum Chordata; class Actinopteri; order Cypriniformes; family Cyprinidae; genus Cyprinus; species Cyprinus carpio. The sequence continues at coordinate 19,169,314 of NC_056593.1, read as the reverse complement.
ACTGAGAAACAGTTCGAGCAAAATCATCCCAGTACTTTAGTACTGTACATTTAGTTCTGGAACTAAAGCGGAGAGAAAGGCCCTATTGTTCTGGTTTCTTGGAAATTAGGCCTACTAGAACTACTAGAACTTACTAGAACTTTCTAATTTATTAAAAATCTATTTATTAATTTACATTTCTAATTATAAAGTCATTATCAATCATCATATATAAGAATATATGTAAAGTTTATAGGATTATTTACCATTAAAATCACTATTTTGACTTAAATAAAAAGGCAAATCAACTCACCTAGCAAATGCATGGAGGACAGCAGAAGAAGCAAAGCAATGTGGAAACTTGTGTGAGTCATTTTAAGAAAGTGGCTCTTGTGTTTCAGGGCAGTTGCTTTTATGGTATCAGCTCTGAAGCTGTGGTAAAATAATGCACATGTGGTTGTGAAGGAGGACAGTTATGCTTTGACGCTGTCAGCAGATGTCTGACATCAGGAAGCATCTTTAGCCAAGCCCACGATTAGTAAACCAAGTAATGATATGAGTATAATAACTATATAATGGTATAGATCGTATTTCAGATAAAGTTGTATTTCTAAATTGAATTTCTAAGCAATCTAGACAGCTCTTCGATTAAAAACTAGTGGCATGGTGGTAGACTTCGGTCTGGACATTCATGGTGCCAGTTTGGGCTCTTGCCCAAAATTAAGTGCCACCAACAGGTCAGTTGTCACTAATATTTGCCACACTTTTTCGTTGGAGCATAATGCATTCAATGCCTCAAAGGGTTCAATGTCACAGCAAGCACCACTCACGTAAGATAATAAAAAATTCTGTTTTTTTTTCAGTTCCCAATAACTTGAATAAATTCCATTTTCGTGGAGCATGTATGTGTGCATTTCAAATCTTCCACATTCATCGCAATTATTAGCAACTTTAGTCACTGTTCAACCATATGTTTTTTAAAAAATACTAAACTGAAAATATAAGAGCATTTATTAAAAACAGCACTTTAGGACACAATGGAATAAAAACTGTTTTGTGTAATTGTGTTATTTATTTTTATTTTTTTATTTTGAAATGTGTGAACTATGCAGATCACCCAAAACACGTCTGTTCACACTTCGTGTGCTCTGTTTACTTCCTTTCTTTCTTTTTTTCTTACTTCCCTTTCCACTTTGGTAGTTTGTGTGTATCTTGTGTTTTTATTTATTTATTTATTTATTTATTTATTTATTATATATTAAATAAGTAAGTGCAATCCATATTGTTATAATTTAATTTGAAAATTATCTTACCAATAATCACTAAATCCATTGGAAGAATGCAACACTTTTTGTTGCTGTCCAGATTATTATTCAAAAACACATAAAAATGCATTTAATGACTTTAATACCCTTTAATGGCAAACATGTTGACTATGTAAATTATAATCAGGTAGTCATGTTGATGTCAAAAAATGCTTTGTTGGATCTTTTTGACCTCTAAATGGACATCTGTACATATCACACAATGAGCATTCCACCTAAAAGATCCTTTAAGAGAACCTGATGGCTTCATTTTTTTGTCATTTTTAATATTCTGAATATTTTGTGACAACATTTCAGACATTATGGGACGTAATATAGGCTTCTGTATTAAAGAGAATTATTTATAATGTATTAAATAAAAAGTTACTAACGGCGCAAGAGTGAGAGCAAACTGTTCCATTCCCCTTCTTCGTGGACTGAATTTTTCCACTTTTGATGAACTGTAGGAGCTGTAGGAGTCTGTTTATGGCTCAGTGGAGGACAGAGATGAAGTGTTCGCAAAGTTCACTGGTGGTCTGCAAAATCAAGGAGAAAAACCAACCACCTACCTTCACCGTCTTCATGTAATGTTGAGCACTGCGATTAGACGAGGTGGTGTTGCTGAAGCTGAAAGGAACTGTTGTCTCCTCAAGCAATTTTTTCAGAGGTTGCTGGGACAACAGCTTAATCATTGATCTACAGTTTGTAGGAAAGAGAGCCACACCCCCTACTTTCGCTGAACTTGTGGTGCTCATCCGCACTGTGGAAGATATACAATCTAACATTACTGAATTCAATAATGGACTGCCTTTAACTGTCATTTTGCATTATTGACACACTGTTTTCCTAATTAATGTTGTTCAGAAAACCCTTTAGGCGCCAGAGGTTTTTTCCTAAAACATAAAAAAATGACACCTTAATTTAAAAGGATTACCTACCGGATTAGTAGGAACAAGGTGCACCACTAAAATCCAAATTGAAGGGAGAAAAGTGAACTGCCTCCTAGACACTGGATCGCAGGTGACAACCATTCCTAAGTCCTACTATGACAAATACTTGTGCAAGCACCCCATGGAAACCTTGGAGCATCTTCTAGAAGTTGAGGGAGCCAATGAACAACCCGTAGCCTATTTGGGTTTTGTCAAGCTTAACTTGCGGTTTCCCAAAGATTTCCTTGGGGTGGAAGCAGAAGTCCCAACCTTAGCTCTGATAGTTCCTGACTTACAAAACATACCACAGATCCTAATCGGTACCAATTCACTGGATGTGTTATACACCAATTACAGATAAGGGAACTATTCTTAAGTCACATTGTTATGGCTATCAAGCTGTGATAAATATACTGGAGAAGAAGAAACAGCAAGCTTCCAGTGGAGCTATGGGATCTGTAAAACTGAAGGGGAACCAACAAGAGGTTGTACCGGCAAGATGCACCATAGTTCTGGATGGACTTGTTCAAGTGAAAGGGCCTCTCTTTGAGAATTGGGTGTCAGTGGAGCCACCTAGAAATGTCCTCTTTACCTGGTGGTCTTTTAGTGGCAAGCTGCCTGCACAGTCTACCTTCAAGGCAATGCTTTGTGCAGTTACCAGTCGTACTGAGAAATGACACTCAAACTGACTTAGTGATTCTCCTGAAGACTGTGATAGCTGAAGTCCATGCTGTCCAGCGAGTGGAGAAAGAGTTTTCCAAAGTTGATGCTAAAAGTGAGAAGATGGGGCCAATTCTGCTGAAGATTCAAATTGACTTTGGAGATTCTCCTATGACACCAGAGTGGGAAAAGAGAATAACATCACTGTTGAACTCCATGTCTGATGCATTTGCATTACATGATCTGGATTATGGTCACAGTGACCAAGTTAAACACAGGATAAATCTCAGTGATGAAACGCCATTCAAGCACAGAACTCAACTGATTCACCCGCAAGATGCTGTCAGGAAGCATCTCCAAGAACTCCTTGAAGCTGGTATTATTAGAGAGTCCAAATCCCCCTTTTCGTCTCCTATAGTTGTGGTGTGAAAGAAGAACAATTTTGTGAGATTGTGCATTGATTTCAGGAAGTTAAACTCCCAGACAATCAAGGATGCATACGCCCTTCCTAACTTGGAAGAAGCCTTTTCAGTCTTAACCGGATCAAGATGGTTTTCAGTCCTTGACCTGAAGTCGGGCTACTATCAAATTGAAATGGAAGAGGCTGATAAGCAGAAAACCATCTTTGTATGCCCCTTAGGCTTCTGGGAATTTAACAGGATGCTGCAAGGAATCTCAAATGCGCATAGCACGTTTCAGCGATTGATGGAACACTGTATGGGAGATCTCAATCGGAAGGAAGTGCTCGTGTTCATTGATGATTTAAAAGCCTTCTCGAGAACTCTGGAAGAACAAAAAGCTCGGCTGATTCAAGTGCTCAAGAGGTTAAGGGAATTCGGACTGAAACTCTTACCTGAGAAGTGTAAGTTCTGCCAGACATCTGTTAGATTCTTGGGCCTCATCGTATCTCAGCACGGAGTTGAAACTGAACCAGCAAAGTTCGAAGCCTTTAAAACCTGGCCGAGGCTGAAGAATCTTAACTCTTTCCCCACCATTGACAATTTATCTCTTCATTTAGAAGACAACGCTTCCCCGCAAAAAAAGACGAGTTTTACGGCTTTTCGTGTTTTCACTGTTATACACTCGGGGACGCTGTTACACATCTTCTGAACGAGACCTCCTGAACAAAAAACACACTTGAACAGGATGGAAAACCTAGCTATCTATAGTAATGTTATGGAATAAAATGATGATCCAGGAAGTGGTATATGGCTGTGTAAGCTTTGGACGTGTTGATGTAAGTGATTTACTGGATTTATGCTTTGATAATCATACTGAATATTATCCAGATGTAGTTTTCAATAAAAATGTGATTTTCTCACCTTTTTGTTAAAATAATGCACTTTTATGAAACCTACCTATATTCAAGTGTTGATAAAAAAATAAGTCAAGTATGCTTTATTGTCAGCTCTTCCACATGTACAGTACATACATACAGAGAATTGAAATTGCATTACTCTCAGACCACATTCACAAACATACAACACTAACATTACAACACAAAATATAGATAATAAAATATAAAGGTCGGGAGGGAGTTCAGCTTCCTGACAGCCTAATGAAAGAAGCTGTCCTTCAGTCTTCTGGTCTTGGCCTGGAGAATCCCCAGTCTCCTCCCTGATGGCAGCAGACTGAAGAAGCTGTGTGATGGGTGAGTGGGATCACCTGCGATGCAGAGGGCTTTACGGGTGAGACGGGTTCCATAAAGTTCCTGGAGGGAGGGGAGGGAGACACCAACGATCTTCACAGCTGCTCTCACTATGCGTTGAAGAGTTTTCCGGCAGGATGTGTTGCAGGTGCCATAACACAGTGATGCAGCTAGTCAGGATGCTCTCGATGGTGCCTCTGTAGAAGGTGCACATGATGGGGGCTGGAGCACTGGCTCTTCTCAGTTTGCGGAGGAAGTAGAGACGCTGCTTTCCCAGGAACTTGGAAAAGAATGCTCTTTATTTTGGTGTATTACATATACAAGTATTCATACAGCAAAATATACTGTAGGCCATCAAATTTTAGTGAAAATCATCAAAATCGCTGGTGGTGGCTGGCAATTTTTTTCAAAAATGCTGGCGGGGAAAGAGTTAAGGCGCTCAGATCTTTTCTCGGATTCTCCGGTTACTATCAGAGGTTTGTACAAGATTATTCAAAAATTTTAAAGCCCTTTAATGATCTCACTGCTGGGTACCCTCCACTGCAGAAAAGTCGCAAGAAAAAGACAGACGAGAAAAAGCAGTACTTCAGTCCGAAGGAACAGTTTGGAGAATGATGGACTCAAGATTGTCAATGGGCATTTGATACTGTCATTGAGAAACTCACCTCTGCTCCAGTATTGGGATTTGCCGACCCCAAACTCCCATATATGTTGATGCCAGCACTACCACCCTTGGTCCAGCATTATGCCAAGAGCAAGATAGACAGATGAGAGTCATCGCCTTCGCAAGTAGAGGACTTACCTGGAATGGATCAAAGTACCCCACCCACAAATTGGAATTTTTGACGTTAAAATGGGCTGTGACGACCAAGTTCAATGATTACCTGTATGGGGCTGAATTCATGGTGATAACTGACAGTAACCCATTGACCTACCTCTTGACCTCCGCAAAATTAGACGCCACCAGCTACAGATGGTTGTCAAGTATATAAACATTCACCTTCAAGATACAGTACCGAGCTGAGAGTGGAAATCAGGATGTGGATGGAGTCTCTAGATGGCCGCCAACAGAAATTCCAGATGACCTGGAGACACAGAAAGAGAGGGAAAGAATAATACCGCTCACTCACCAGTACCTGACAGAAGAACCATTAATGGTTGTTTCAGAAGAAGTTGTGAAAGCTATCTGTGAGTGTCATTAAATTGGTCAGTCCTGTGATGATCCTGATCTTTTACACCCCTCAGTAACCTTAGTGGAGTCCCTAACTGTTGATGCCTTACTTCAAGCATTTCAACAGGATGATGCTTACCAGATCAGAGTGATTCCCCAACTGTCTGAAGAAAACCTGCGGGAAAGACAGAGAACAGATCCAGAAGTTGGAATCGTGATACAACAACTGGAATCCAAAGAAAAGCGCTGTCTCAAGACCATTCCACCTGAATTAATTCCATGGTTCAAAGAATGGAATCGTCTGGAGTTGTGAAAGGTGAAAGGATAATCAATCAAAGGATTATACTATTTTCCAGTAACTTGACTATTCTTTTGAACCATGTGATTTCTGACCCTCAAAATAGTTAATACAATTATACTTTTTGCTTACCTTTTGCTCTAGTGAGTCGACACTTGTCTTCTGATTTTTGGTCCAAGCAAAACGTAGTTACCGCTGTACCAAAGTAGTGGTCACATAGTAATTTCATAATGGTGGACCAAGCGCTACTCAGTGCACGTTACAAGTGATTCTGTGCACCTGTGTTTCTCGTTTTTCCCTTGTTCCTTCATGTATAAGTCCTAGTCTAAGCATTCTGTCTGTCGGGTCTAGTATGTTCCCCTACGTATCTGTTCCTGATGTGGATTAACCCCTGTGTTTCTAATATTAAAGACTGTTAATGCCACTTCACATCTCCTTCATTCTTCCTACACAGTAGCGTGACAGAAGATCCGAAACGGTCCCATTTACCTCGTGTCATTCCCTTCGTTTGTTTTCTGTGTTTTTACCAGTGTTTTTTTGTTTTCTGATTTTCCCTGTTGTTTTTCCTTTTGGATCCCCTCGCCACAAGGTACACCTCCCTCACCCGCAAAGACCTTTCCCTGTTGGAGTATGTAGTTGAGTTTAGCCAGCTCGCCATGGTTATGGCATTCGACAATGCTGCGCTGAACTCATTGTTCTAGAGCGGAGATAATTACTACCACCCCGTAGACCTCCTAGACACCACCGGACTGAGCTGCAGGGAAGCGATCATCCGGTGTCTAGAGAGCGTCTACGCCCGATCCAGAGCACCATCTCCCTGCGCCGCATGGAGCAACAGAGCAACGGTGTGAGAGCATTCTTGTCCCTCTGGCTCCATGGTCTGGCGTCAACCATACTGCGCCTCGGCCCTCTGGCTCCGTCAGGCTCCTTCATCCCTTCGGCTCCTCCTCAGACCTCTACCGCTCTGGCTCCACCACGGCCTTTCTGATCCACGCCTCCGTGTCATTCGCGGGGGCCATCCACTCCACCTAGGCCCTCCGGATCCTTGGGCTACTCCACCACCTGCTCTGCCACCGTTGGTCGGCCCACTGGAGACGTCAACCCTTTCTCCTCCATGGCTTCTCCCTCCATCGGCTCCACCATAGGTGGCTATTATGGCTGTGGCCTGGGTCCTACCTGGCACAGCATGCTCCAAGTCCCTCCTGCTGTCTCCCTGGCTCCTCCCTCCATCTGGTCCGCCCTGGTTCCTAATGTTGTATCCCTGGCTCCTTCCTCTGACTGTTCCGCAAAGGCCCCCTGAACTCCCTGCTCTGCCATGGCTTTCCAAGCTCTCTGATCTGCCTTGGAGGCCTTCCTTGTCCCTTTCCTGCACCAACCTCAAGGGCACCCACCCTAATGTCAGGATTATGGACTGTTTTGTGTTTTGTTTTCCCTCTCCATGTGCTCGTTACACAATTTCTCCCGTGTTTCCTGTCCATATATGGTTTTCCTGTTCCAGGTCTCATTTTGTCTGAGTAGTGATTGTGTGCACCTGTGTTTCTCATTATTCCCTCATTTCATCATGTATATAAGTTCTAGTCTAAGCATTTTGTCTGGTGGGTCAACTATGTTCCCCTACGTGTGTGTTCTCTAAGTTCCTGATGTGGATTAACCCCTGTGTTTCTAATATTAATGACTGATAATGCCACTTTGCATCTCCTTCGTTCCTCCTACACAGTAGTGTGACAGACAGCTGTTTACAAAGTAAATAAATTAATATAAAAAACTTTAATGTAATTATTGTCTTGTTAAATATATGAATATTTAATGTTTATTATTTTATAAATACTGTTAATTAAAACTTTTTACTGTAGCATTTTACATTGTTTTCCTATTAAAATTACAAAAAAATGTATAAGTAAATTCTCATCAGTATGTTTAAATACTAACTCTGTAGAGACTGAATTTGGTGCGAGATCATGTCTTTAATCCCATGAGTGCAAAACACACAGCACAGGTCAAAGGTAGAGGGGACAAAGTATGGCCTTAAATACACACTGCTGCTTTTGTCAATTTACTTAATGCAACTTTGAATTCTAACAATGCTGAATACTGTGTGTTTGTCTCTGTTATCGAGCACTGGAATTCTCTTTAACTCTTTAAAAGCTTTAACTTCAATAATATGAAAAGTTGAGATAAAACAGTAAAATAAATCCAAAAACCAATAAACACCATAATCAATAATCTATTTGTAGACAAACTGGACTTACAAACACTTTCTTTTGACCTGATAGCCAGTGTTTAAGTCCAGAGCACATGAAACGCTCTGGACTGATCTTTTGGAACAGATTGTCTTCCAAAATGTTAAAAATGTGTCTCGATGTCAGTTTGTGCACCATCATGTAAAGGTCTCAGTGAAGGTCTCTTATCATTGTTTTGCAGCGGTGATTCAGAGAACTGTGCGTGTTGTGGAGAGCATCTCAGATGAGTAAACATTTGCATTACATCTGCTGAATACCATCGCACCATATTTGGACAGCTGGAGATACAGACACAGAACTGAGCTTTCTAACAGTGAGTAAATCATTACAGGAGCGGATAGAGTCCAGTGCGGACACTTCTAAACCCTCTCACTCCAACACTGTTGGGTTTTCAGAATGATGCGGGACAAGATCTTGACGGTTTTTGCGCTAGCTTGGCTTTATTCTTCTGGAGGATGTGGACAAACTGACATTAAAGTTCCCTGTGATGATAAACGTGTGGAGGATGTTGTGAATTTAACTCTTTCCACACATAATAAGATATTAACTGAAGGTGCTCAACTTGCTCTCTATGAAATCCTGGAGGCTACAAAGGTAGGATGTAGTTTTGAGCTTTGCATTATACAATATTTCATCTCTAAGCGGCTATAGGTTCTCCTGCACTCTTAAAAATAAAGACTCTTTATTGGCATTAGAGGTTCGATGAAGAATTTTAACATCCATGGAACCTTATCAAGGCACAAATGGTTCTTTAGATTGCTAAAATGTTCTTCATGCTAAGAAAAATGGCTCTTTTAAGAACTGTTCACTAAAAGGATCTTAAGGGAAACAAAAATGGTTCTTCTATGGCATCACTGTGAAAACCTTTATTTTATAGAAAGACCTTTATTTTTGAGAGTGTAGCAATGCAACAGAAGAGCCATTTTTGGTTCCCCAAAGAAACACTCAGTTATCAGCTCTTACAAGATTCATTTTTTTTTTTCTTAGTATGAGGAATATTTTAATAATTTAAAGAACCTTTCCCCACTATTAAGAACCTTTAAGGGTTCCATGGATGTTAAAGGTTGTTAATGGAACCATCAATTCCAAGAAAGAGCCTTTATTGTTAAGACTGTAGCATAATACCGCAATTTTTACAGGCTCAGAATGAATCGGCAGAAGTTGTGTTCGTACGGTTCACAAGCAGAGAGACAGATTGTCCTGCAGGAGGAGACAAGGTTTGGCATGAATGTGACTATCTGCAACAAGCGGATAAGGTAAGATCTTATGAAGATACACGATAATCTACATTTTTATCACCAAACAAACCCTTGCATTTAGAAACAATTATGCAGGAAATCTAAATACCTGGGGCAGCAGTTATTTATGTCAGTTATAAAGTTTAGTGTTAATTATATTCAAATATATTTCCAATCACAATCAAATACTTTGTAACTGGCAGTGTTGAGAAAGTTACTTTTAAAAGTAATGCATTACAATATTACCTTACTCCATTAAAATGTAACTAACTGAGTTACGGAAAGTCATGTGTTACGCTACTTTGTGTTACGTTTTGTCACCTGGGCTGGGCTTGCTTATTTTTTTTATTTATTTATTTTTTTTTTATTAACAAAAAACCCATAAGTTGCCATATTTTTGGCAACTGTAAAGACCTTTCACACCAAAAGTGAAATAATTAAGTCTCAGGCTGAAGGAAGTGGCTTCACGGGGACAGGAGAGAAGTCAGTCAATACATTTTAAAACAAAAGAATGTGCATTATTTATTTGAAAAAGTAACTCAGATATTTTGTTGTAAATTTAAAAGTAATGCGTAACATTACTAGTTACTTGTAAAAGTAATCTGATTGCATAGCTCGCGTTACTTGTAATGAATAACCCCAACACAGGTAATTAGTGTCTAACAGCAGCCTTTGGCCATGATTACGGTACATGTATATTTTGTGGTTCCTCAGGCACTCAGATTCTGTCATGCGAAAGTCCTGTTCACAGAAGCCGATCAAGAGTTACTGCTACATGACTGTTCAGGTATGTCGCATGTTGTATTATGACTGTTTAATCCTTTTTATGCTTTAAATGTTATAGGTGCACTTAGCCATTTTTTTCCCCATAGTAAAAGTATTAAAAAAGAAAGTAATAGCACTTTTCTGCCCTAGAAATGCAAACCGCTGTAACTACTAAATAAATTGATCAGTGACAGACAAGATTCAGATTCAGGAAAACTTTAAAACCCTTTTTTTTTTTCATTTCTAGTATTGCCGTAATTACATAAAACATTCAAGCATTTACATTTGTATCAGTAGTTTAAATGTGCTATTTCCATCTCCAACACTGACTACTCCGACTGGTGGATCTCCCTTTGGAATTGTTCTTCACCAGGAATTTGTCAGTTATTTGTTTTGAAAGCTGAAGACTGGCCTCTATCGAAGCATGTATCAAATTTTACTCACTCTCTTTCCTAAACACTCTCTAACAGCTGAGCCAGCTGCTTCCTCTAAAGTCGCCCCGTGTCTGGGCTGCCCTGAAAAGATCGATTTACATCATGAAGAACTGAGGGAACCGCTCATGCATTCTTTGTCGAAAGCCAATGGCCTGATCAATCACATGCATTTCTTCATTTTTAAGGACTTGACATCGGCAACAAAACAGGTAAATGATTTCTTTTCATGTTCCTGCCACTCAGCTGATTGATTCCCAGGGCACGTGTTCACTGATAAAACCAATGGCCTGGATGCAATATATTTGGGTAGAGGCGTTTTCCAAATGGACAAATATGATGTGAAATCACCTAATTTAATCCACTGGACTGATTTTTTTGTCGGATTGGGCTGTTGGCTGCGGCTGGTTGACCTCAGGACCATCAAGGTTAATGTTGTGGTGTTGTGGATCGTCTCTGTGTGTAGGTGGTTGCTGGATTCAGGTATAAATTGCAGTTTGAGGTTGAGAAGAGCAACTGCACCAGACCAGAATTCAAAGCGGTTACTGAGGAGTGCCACCCAATGCAGGAAAATACGGTACCATCCAAAATCACGCTGTGTAACACACATATACAGAAATTAATTCACTTATTTTAAGTACAGTTTTTTTTTTCTCTATTAGCAAATGAATTCATTTGATTAATTAAAATATGAATTACAAATATACATGTCCATTTTTATAATTCCTTGTACTGTTCTAAAGGCTTAGCTGTATCCCAAAATATACTACCATTCACAAATTTAGAGATGTTTTTAAACGTTTTTCGAAGAAGTCTCTTCTGCTCACCAAGACTGCATTTATTTGGTAAAAAATACAGTTAAAACAGTAATACTGTGAAATATTATTACAATTTAACACAGCTGCTTTCTATGTGAATATATCTGATGCACAGCTGTATTTTCAGCATCATTACTCCAGTCTTCAGTGTCACATGATCTTCAGAAATCATAATAATATGCTGATTTACTGTTCAAGAAACATTTATGATTTTTATCAGTATTGAAATTTGTTGAGCTATTTCATATTTTTGTTAAAGCCATGATACATTAGAGATGTTGCTAAATAAAAACATTAATTCGAAAAATGAAAAAAAAAAAAAAAAAAAAACCTGCAGACCCCAAAATTTTTGAATGGTAGTGTACATTAATATTAAATTAAATTATATATATATATATATATATATATATATATATATATATATATATATGTGTGTGTGTGTGTGTGTGTGTGTGTGTGTGTGTGTGTGTGTGTGCATATACATTATAATGAATTGCCAGAAGAGAGTTGTATGTAAAAAGTGTACTCAGAATACTTCAAATGAAGTTATACAAACAAAGGTAAGGAATGTGTACTTGTAGTCTCTCACATAAAGCTGTTGTTTAGGAGGTTTTGCAGTGTAACTCTACTGTGGATGTGGCTCCGTGGAGGCATGAGGGCCCAGAAGTGCATGTTGAATGTCAGACAGTGATTGTTAAGGTGAACCCCCACCTCAATTATTTTATTTTTATTCAATGATACCGATCATTTTCACATCATTGCTAGAGATTTTCATTAAACCCATTCATGCCCATCATCTTGTTTTCAGAGTGTCGGAAGATTTAAACGGCCACCAGGCTGGTCTCCTATTAGGATCATGCCTGAGAAACAATCGAGTCCAAAGAAGCAAGTCAAAGAATCCTCTGAGGAAACCATGGATAGCATCGGCACGGCCCAAAGCTCAACGCTCAACTGTCCCACCAAACCCTGGAAAGAGTTCAAGCCGCTCGTTGTCAGCAATACTCCTTCCAACACTACAGAGTCTTCACAGCCGGACATGAGCGCAGCAGACACTGCGTTCAACGACCAGGATCTGATGAGCTGAGCGGCCTGTGTGTGTGTTTAAACCATTACCTAAAGAAGAACCAAAGGAAATTCAACTACCATACTTATAATGTGATTCATGATGTTAATCATTCATTTATTTGTGGATTCTACAATAATTCACAGTACACTGTCTCATATTAAACAATAAAGACCAAGATACTGGTGGAATTGTGTTGCATGTCTATATAATCTATAATAAGTACATTTTCTAGCTGCAGTATGGAAGATTTGGCCCTCTGGTGGTAGAGATGTAAACTATGAGTTAACCATTGTTGACTGAATTTCTGCTGGAGAAAAAGTCACTTCGATATGATTCCACGCGATCAGGAATTTTGCAGAAGATCAGCAGATTTCCTTTGGCTCAGATCTGGCCCATATCAACAGCTAAAGTGTGGCCCAGATTAGAACTGGTCCACATCTTTTTAGCCAGAACTGAACCCAAACAGTGCCGTAGCCCAACCTGAAGTGAGCCAAATCATGAAAACCGATGTGGCCGATATATGAACCTTATATGGTTTTCTTGTATGAGTTCCGTAAAGGGCTTTCGGGCCCTATGTGGCTGATACACCAAAAGCCATTTAACCATATTTACACCACACCTTTTTTATATTTTGAGTACCAATTACACAGCAAACCATCTTAAACACAAAAATTGAATCACTGTAATTTTATTTTATTATTTTTTACTGTAAATCTCGCCAGTCTTTCTCACTCACAGTCTGTCAGGAAATGGAGAGAAAAAAGAACATTAGTATATTATAATTAGTATCATGTATTATTTAAGCACATATTATTAATGACTGCACACATTCTCTTTTTCTGATGTGAGGGCTGCTGTGTAGTGATGGTTCAGTGCCTCAGTTATGAAATCTGATGCATTTTTGGTACAGCAGGGGGGAGAAAACACTTTTTTCGTTTTTATTCAACTGGGGTTTACTGAACAATTTGTAGCTCTGTCTTTAAATAAATTCAATTAAAAAAAATCTATCTCAGCTAATGCTATAAAACAGGGAGCCCTATTATTTACACATACTAAAATATTAAAGGCTACAAATAACAACAGAGCTCAAACTATTCCATTCAATTTCTGTTTATTTTTAGCTACAGTAATCAACACTCAGAAAAACAAATAAAGATGAATATGTAAAATAATGTTTTTTGAGTAGGTACGTGTCTTTGATTGTTGTTTTTACTTATTAAAAACAATTGCTTTAATATACAGTAATTATCTTTACAGTTAAGCAACGCTGTCCATCTCTGGATCCGTTTTAATGCTTTTTTTAAAAGTCTCAGAGTTGTGGCCATCTCTGAAAAGTTTCTTTTTTATTTATTTAACCTTTATTTAACCAGGAGAGTCCCATTGAGATTAAAAACCTATTTTTCAAGGGAGTCCTGGCCAAGAGGCAACAACATTTACACAATTATAAACATACAAAGAAACATTAAAATAACACAGGTTATGAAAAACAATTGCACATTATTGAGGCAGTCTCCATTGCTTTCAGCTTAGTTTTAAAAGTGTTTAAGGACAAAAGCTCAGTCAGTTTCCAGTCCTTCTGCAGCATATTCCAAGCAAAAGGAGCCAAGTGGACAAAGGCTTTCTTCCCCAACTCAGTGCGGGCAAAAGGAACAGAGAGCAACTACTGATCATTTGATTGCAGGGAGTAAGAGTCAACACTTCTCTGTGTGATTAAAGTACAAATGTATGGAGGCAGTAATCCAAGCATAGCTTTGAAAATAAAAGTGTATTAATGTCCCTGCCTCCTAGTAGCCAAAGAAGGCCATCCCAATTGTGAATACAATTCACAGTGATGCGTCATGGCTCTAAAGTTAGTAATGATCCTCAAAGAAGCATGATAAACCGTGTCCACCATTTGAAGACATGAAGAAGAAGCATTCATATAAAAAAGATCACCATAATCTAGCACAGATAAAAAAGTTGCAGTGACAAGGCGCTTTTTTACTTCAAAAGAAAAACACAATTTATTACGGAAGAAAAACCCCAGTTTAAGTTTTAATTTCTTCATAAATTGTTCTATGTGTGGTTTAAAAGTGAGGGAGTTATCAATCAAGACACCAAGATATTTATATTCATGAACCACCTCCATGATATTTCCTTTAAGAGTAGACAGTACTGGAACAGTCTGAGGCACCATTGTAAAATTTGAAAACAACATTAGCTTAGTTTTGTCAGCATTAAGGACTAGTTTCAACTGAAAAAGTGAATGCTGGACAGCAAGTCAGCAACAAAAGCTTTCTGCAGGGTTTCAATGGCCTGAGCAAGGGATGATCAATAGCAGTAAATGACTGTATAATCAGCATAAAAATGCATATTAGCATCAGAAACATTTTGACCCAAATCATTGATATACAAGATAAATAGGAGGGGCCCCAAAACTGAGCCCTGTGGCACCCCCTTATGGACAACAATAAAATCAGAACAGAGTCCCTCATATTTAATGCATTGAGTCCTGTTATTCAGATAATTTGAGGACCATGCAACTGCATGCTCTGACAATATTGAGCAAATTAATCTGTTCTTTAAAACAGCATGGTCGGCAGTGTCAAAAGCTTTTGACAGATCTAAAAAAAAGTGAAGCACAGAACTGTTTCTTATCAAGTGCAACAATATCATTTATCACCTTCATAGTAGCGGTGATAGTACTGTGCTTTTTTCTGAAGCCTGATTGAAATTTAGAGAGGATGTCATTTGAATACAGGAACGCTTTCAGCTGATCACAAACAAGAGATTCCAGAATTTTCGAAAAAAACACATAAATTTGATATTGGCCTATAATTAGACAGAACTGCTGGATCACCTCCTTTTAATAAAGGTAGAACAAAAGTTGATTTCCAAACTGATGGAATTTCTTTGGTTTTGATTGAAAGATTAAAAAGAATTGAAAGTGGCTCTGCTATAAAATTTGCTGCCAACTTTAAAAAGTAAGGCTCCATCATGTCTGGTCCAGGGGGTTTTCTGTGATCCAATGTTTTTAGAGCCTTATGCACTTCAAAGACAGTAAAAGGTGCAAATTTAAAAGGGTCTCCAGAAAACATTGTGGATTCTGTGCAAGGATTCATCAAGGAAGTTCCTGCAGTATCAAACAAGGAACCAGATGATATAAAGTGTTCATTAAAACAATTCAAGACTTCACTTCTATCATAAACTGGGACTAAATCTTTAAAAACAAATGTAGGAAGAACCTGAGATATTTTATTCACAGAAAGAGACTTAATTACTTTCCAGAATTTATGTGGATCATTGAGGTTATCAGTGGTAACAGACAAAAAGTATTCAGATTTGGCCTTTTTGATAAGAGAAGTGCATTTATTTCTAAGCCATTTGAAAACAGACCAATCAATGGAAGAATCTGTTTTTCTTGCCTTGACCCATGCTCTGTTACGCTCATATATGGTATCTGCCAGTTCTTGTGAAAACCAGGGATTTTCTCGCCCCTTCACTCTGCATTTCCTTAAAGGTGCATGTTTGTTAACAATTTGCATAAAACTTTCCTTAAAAAATGTCAAAGCTATCTCTACAGGGGTAGCTCTACAGGGGTAGCTGTGGCCTAATGGTTAGAGATTTGGACTTGTAACCCAAAGGTCACAGGTTCGAGTCTCGGTGCTGGCAGGAGTTGTAGGTGGGAGGGAGTGAGTGAACAGCGCTCTCTTCCACCCTCAATACCCATGGCTGAAGTGCCCTTGAGCAAGGCACTGAACCCCCAGTTGCTCCCCGGGTGCTGGATATATAGCTGCCCACTGCTCCAAGTGTGTGTTCATGGTGTGTTCACTTCTCACTGCTGTGTGTGTGCACTTGGATGGGTTAAATGCAGAGCACCAATTCTGAGTATGGGTTACCATACTTGGCAAATGTCATGACTTTCACTTTCACTTACATCTGGTAGTAACCCTATGTTTTCCCATTTCACCATTGACAAATCATGATGAAAAGCTTGTTCATTAAAATGTTTAAGATTCCTCTTACAAACCGGTATACATTTTGGAATTTTAGTATTTCGACAGGCAGCAACTACACAGTGATCACTTAAATCATTACAGAAGACACCCAGAGAAGAGAACTTATGAGGCACATTTGTTAAAATCAAATCAATCAAAGTAGACTTTTCTGGATTCTTAAGATTAGGTCTGGTGGGTAGATGGACTAACTGGGTAAGATTAATAGAGTCACAAAACCTTTTAAATTCATCAGAACTTGAATTTAGCCAGTCCCAGTTCAAATCTCCTGCCATAAGTAGTTCGGTGTAACTTAATTTAGCCAAAAGATCCTTTATTGAATATAGTGCCGCTTTTGAAGCTGAAGGAGGCCTGTAACACCCAACAACAGCAATAGAAAGGGACTTTGCTATTTCTACATTCAAGGCCAAAAATTCCATTTGTTTGCAAATTGATTGGGACAAAACAATAGAGGTATTAAATCTTGATTTAATGTAAATAGCTACACCACCACCCTTTTATGGTCTATCAGTACGATAAACATTGTACCCAAATATGTTAATGTCTTCATTATTAATAGATTTGCTTAACCAAGTTTCAGAAATTATAACAACATCCGCACCTGTTGATTTAACCCAAATTCTAACCATGTCCATCTTTGGTAGTAAACTACGGAACAGTTGCTCACTCCAAGATCCCAAATGCCCAATAGGCATATAAGAATAGTAAATAAGACCATTATCCTAAACTTTTAGCACTAAGAAAAGTGAATAGCACAGACCTCAGTATGGGATACTCAGATACTCCAGGCTGGTTAGCTGCAAGAAGCTGAAGGCTCAGGTCCAGGACGGTTAGCTGCAAGCGGCTGCAGCAGGCTAAGGCTCAGGCTCAGGCCTGTTAGCCCTAGGGGATGTAATCTTCCAATTTCAGGAACATCCACAATCCACATATGTTTGTCAAATAATCCATAAAATACTGACTGCCGTGCTCAAAGGATAATAAAATGTTATAAAATCCTTTAAAAACATCAAAACAGAGACAAACACCTAACAAACAAAGGACATGCTTTGTTCAAACAACAACAAATTCCTCGGAAAGATGCCTTTTTGAGTGAAGCATTGTGTTAATAATGTTAGGGCTTACAGGTGTGAATAAACACATCTCCCTCTTAACCCTCAAAGACCTGAAAAACAGCGGAGAAAAAAAATCTTTCACCTTTTAAATGTTGTTGTAGGAGGCCTCTAATGCAGAAATAAATGGGTTTCTACATTTCTGACTTTTTAGTCCGTTTTTAGGGAAATGTTGTAACATTGAATCATTGGGCTTTTGGGGAGCAGCATTTCAGTGTTTTTATTCACTGTCTGAACAAATGTAGAGGACATCTAAGGGTTCATCTGCGGAGTGTAATGCTTCTGTTACCGCATAGCAGTGGCATATATGGATATACTGTATACACTAATAATCACACAATAATGATAAAATAAGTCATATTTTTACGAAAAAACATTTCTCATAAAAATACATCCAGATTATATTTACAAAACCTAATGAACTACATGAAAACTTTAAACCTTTTATCACTTGACATTAAAACTCTTGTTGTATAAGAGTCCATCTCTGTCACTGTTCCCATTCTGGACATCTGACATTTTACGTGAATGTAGATTTGTCCAGTGCAGAAAAACAAGATGATGTGCTTCAAGGGAAGTTCTCTGGTTGTTTGAGAAACAGGACTATTTTAAAATCCAGCATACAGCAGCATTACAAGGCTAAACAATGGGACCTAATACTTGTGCAAAGATGAATTACTTGAAACTGACCAGTGAAATCTGACCCGACAGCTCAAATTATAAATTATTTTAGCAGCTAACATTTGTGATTCAAGGTAAGTTTTAACAAAAAAATTAAAATCTGTTAATTCATGACACTTTATAATATCGGTGTGATGCATTTCTTCTTTTTCATTTCTTTTTCCTACTTCCAGCTTTCATTATATGGAAAATAATTTTAACAGATCTTCTGTGTATTAAAGTCACGGTGATCTAATTGTTCAGTAATTAATAGTTATGTGTTAATGCTGACATGTTTACATTATTTTGTCATTAGCACTGTGACATGCATGTTTCATTTTCACTCATAACCCACATGACACACAAAAACCAAAATAGATTTGCAAAAGGATTTGTTTGCAGCTGGCCCCGGTTCCTTTAAAAATGCCTATGTCTTGTACTAGATGTTTCGGTAATGACATGATCTTCTCCGGAAATAAAAATGATTGGTGATTGTAGTCCAAGATGAGGTTAGGTGTACATCAGTGGTGTGATGTTTGAGGTTCATGGGTCAGACGTATGAATCATCGTGCTGACGTTCTCAGCTGGACAGAGGGACGGTGGAGACAAGACCCTTGACATCTGATGCATCTAGAATGGATTTGTCATTGCACAGAGAGCTTATAAGAGCTTGAGATGGTCCTTCTTCTGTTACCTGAGAAGAGTCGGTCCGTCTCAGATCAAGTCCTGTTCCTCGACACAATGGTTAGTGACCGGATCTTTCTTCTAACCGTAACCTGCTCCGTCTTAATGCTACTAGTTAGTTGTGATGATTTTCTAGAGATCCGCTCTTCAGAGGATAACATGAAGACTCAGGAGGAGAAAGAACTGGTAAAAGAACTGCTTTCAGACACTCTAGAAATCATTCCAAAATTACAGCATTAACAGATCAATTAATTAGGAAAATATATGTATTTTATAGATTGAAGCTCTTCAAGAAGTTCTTGAAAAACTGCGAAACATCCAGATTCCCACTGCAGAGAAGAGGTTTGGCTGGGTTCCCTCGGTAAGTCTGATCAGCAATAAAATCATTTACAGTGGCTGTTTACACATAAATATTATAAAAATGTAACTAGGTCATTAATATTCTGCAGTACAAAACCATGCTTTGGTTGAAACATTTGTTCAGAGAAAGGACAAAAGGATAAAATACTTCTAAATGTGTTGCTTAATAGATACATTTATAACTGTTTGTCACATATTTCTGCAGTGTTTAGCAAATACACAGCAAAATCCACTCTACTAATTCAAATGTTCCTATGTTAACTTAATGCTAATATGAATCCCATTTTTTAAAGATGTGAGTGATATATTTTATCCATTATTAAAGAGTTAAGTCACCCAAAGATGCACATTCTGTCATCGTATACTTAGCCTCATGTTTTTCCAAACCTATGCATCACTCATTCAGCTCCGGCACACAAATTTAGATATTTTTAATATTCTTTCATCATTTTTGTCCATCCTTTGACATGATCGTTTGAGTTCTGTTTGACATATTTGATGAGCTCTACGTATGTGCTGATCAGTGTTTATGTGTGAATATTTAAAATCAGTTCATGATCTTTAGAAGACTTGGATTAAATTGCTCAATTTCTTTTATGATCATGTCCTTTCTGAAGCCTGTTGCATGTTGATTGCCTTTCAATGGATGTACATGAAAATGATGACTGAATCTTGAGAATATCCTCATTCTTGTTCCAAAGATAAACAGTTTTTTGGGGTTTGGAATGACGTGAGGGTGAGTAAACGAAGACAGAATTTAATTTTGGGATGAAGAATGAAGGGCCAATGTGCTCCACAGAACACTGACACATTGAGTTGTTCAGGTTGTGCTTCCTCATGTAATTCTGTTAAATGAAAACTGTCCATTAAAGAAACGATGAACTGGTGTGTTTAGTGTGGTGCGGGTGAGCAGTGTGCGGTTCGCAAAGGCGCTCGCTTCGGGAAGCTGTGCAGCTGTGCAGGAGGAACCAGCTGCAGCTTCTCCATCCTCAAGTGTTTGTGAAAACATGCCTCGGTGTGTCACAGTCCAGCGTTTTACTGTACCTACAGATGCTTGTTGTTTCCCCATCGCTGTTGTAACATGTTTTATGAATGCAAACTGACACATCAAATAAATGCATGCATTTTTGTACATATCTCTGTTTTTTATTCAAAGTCTGATTACATTATGAAAAGATGTGGTACAAATAAGTTTCGTGTTATGCTAAACTGACTGTTAAAATCTTGTAATTTCGTGGCCATGCACTAGGTGGTGCAAAGCTTATTCAACCAATAACAGCTCGTGAAAATGAAAGCTTAATGAACGAGGGACTGGTGTCATATCAGATCTGTTAAATTAGTCTAACTAGACTAGTAAAAGTTAAACTGATGGATTAGTTCATTCAAATATATTCAAATGTATTTTCATAAGAAGACAGGACTTGCTGGTTGACATGACAGAGGAATGCTATTTTATCATTGGCATGCACTTTGTACCCTAATATTAACTAGTTAGGAGTCTACATGAAATATTTGTACTTTGTAAAAATTATTTGCCACACTGCAGCAAACTACCATTCATTAAAAGCAAACTTTAAAAAAAAGGAGAAAAAAAGAAAAGAAATAGTGACCAGCAATAAAACATCCATCCCATATTACTTAAATTTTACATGTAGAACACATTTAATACATTTTTCATATATCAGCTCCTTTTTCTTTTTATTTCCAAAACGTTTGTGTATAAAAAGTCATTTATAAAATGTAGAAGCTTTGTTTGTGAAGAGCCCACATATCTAGCATTTTCCTAATAAAATAGATGTCATTGTGGAAATTAAAAAAAGCACATCAAATACACCAATTTCTATCACAGACCCAGTTTTCTGTTAACATGAGTTTCTAAAATCTTTCCAAAATCCAGTTTGCAATCTCTTGATCAACTGATTGGACGCGCATGACGTCACCCACTATTCCCCGCCCCTTTCATATAAATTGTGGGTGTTTCCCTGAGCGCATCGCTTGTATTCCCTTTGGGCTGTCCAGTTCATTTGAGGGAGTCGGTTCGTTCGTTCGAACGATTCATTTCAGTGAACCGGTTCTTTCGAGTCTAAATTGTTTACCAGAAGTCCACGAGCAGTCATGTTCTCTTCAAAAGATCCAGAGTGAATCGGTTCGACCGAATCATTAGAGCGAACCGAGTCAAACAAACAATCCGCTCGCGAATCGGACATCGTGCGAATTGGTGTAAACTTTGCAACATGGCGTCGGAGCACAGCGGCGAGTTGGCGAGCATGGAGAGCTCCAGCCGAAGCGCTCGAGCCGGTTTCTGCAGCGACAAGTACTCTTTGCTGGTCATTGTGGGACAGCCCGGTCCGGCCGGATTTGTGGATTTACTGGTGTCAGAGATTGACAGAGGTAAAGTTTCGTCTTACTGTAGCATGGTGACTGAGCGCGCTTCCCTCGCCCATCACTGTCGGAGCTGACGTCACGAAAGAGAATACTCGCTTGAAACAATGTAACAAATCCATCCGAAGATGACGCCAGTCTCTTTTTGTAGCTCATGTTGCTAGTTTTATTGTTATTATTATTATTATGTGTACACATATGTTGAAATATAAAGAAAAAGAGCCAAAGTTTTCTGAATTAAAGTGTCTACTACTAGTTTATACTTATTTTAACTTTAAGGACTGTATTGCGTATTATCTAACATTAAAGCCTGAGTGATATAGATGAGTAGATGATTTGCCGAATTACCATTGAAAGTCTCTTGAAAGCTGTCACATGGCACGAATGTAACCAAATATCAACTCCAGAGAGTCCCTTTTTTGTTCATGTGACCTTGACCTCCTTCTCATTTTGTGAGTTGAGTAGGAACTTGAATGAGCTGAATGCCCACAGAGGGCTCTTACACGGAGATTAACTGTTGAGCGGGGCTCTCAGCTTTCAGGCATCGCATAAAACCTGTATAGGATCTTAAATCAATACGAGGAAGTTCTCTGCTCTTTGCAGAAGGTAGTGATTGCCAGAGAGACAGCAGACTAAATAACAGTGAGTCTACCGTCTGTGTCCATTCAGAGCTTTGCCTCTGTTTACAAAGCTAGATGTTTCCTGTAATTATTGTTTTTTCACTATTTCAGGGCTCTTTTGTGAGATTCTTGGCCCTTGGATCCCAAAGCACACAAAAGGACCCAGCCTGCTCTGCAGAACATAAATAATGCAGCTCATTTACTTCAGCATAGTTAAGCCAACATGACTTCCCTGTTCAGACGGTCTGCTTGCAATCCTCCAATCTGAACGCACCCTCTTCTGAAAGAAAGATAAGCACATTCATGTAGCCGCTGATATGCGCCACTGGCTTGTTTTCTCTGTTGAAAGTCCCTGAAAAGCGAAGCAGCTCTTTTGCACAGTTATAAATAGCCAGTCTTGTGTTTGCAGACTGTCCTTCCTCATTGTGCTGGATGGTTCAAAGTTCATCTTTAAAATGTGTGTGGTACATCTTCCTTGTTGAAAGAAAACCGATTAGACCGGCCTAAGCTGGTCTTCCACCCCTGTTGGCTTTTAGAGGGGGTTTATAGAGGTTTTAGTCAGTCAGACTGAGACCAGGCTGGATCGAGATGATTGTGTGTGTGCAGCTGGGATTACTGTAGTTATTTTTCTTTTATCCTCTGCTTTCCTTTGATTTTCGGTCCCTTGATGTGTGGTTATACACAAGGGCCGTGTGACTGATACACACACATCCTCTTTGTGACTGCTGCCAGCGTTTCCTTCTCTTCCTGGTCAGACGCTGCAGCTTCCACCTCACTAGTCTGACAGGAATAAGGTTTCTTCTGTTTTAAATGCTGTCAGCAACTTTAAATAGGAAGGAATTCTTCTGTTGTGAACCGCAGTGTGGTTGTTTTTTTAGCATTTCGGCCCTTGTTGAGCCCTACTGAAAGTGTGACCACACTTAGTTTGTAAATCACGAAAACTTTCTGCACCACATTCCTTAAAACGCTCCCACACTTCTTTATCCTTCTAAAACACACCAGTCTGCAAACTTAAGTGTGCAACGTTTGTTCAACAGGCAGGAATGATGAAGTGTGTTGTGTGGCTTCTTGAGAAGCACCCTATATGCTAGCAACCGCATAGTAGCTTGCATATCAAAGTGTAGCTACCAGGGTTGGAAAAGCTACAAAGAAACAACTACTTTGTGATTTGAAGTTGTTAAGATGCTCTCATGTATACCATTGTTTGGCATATTTTCACAGCGAAATCCACTTATTTCAATAGGAATCCATGCGATTGGGAATATCACATTGAGGGCAAAATATTTACCCGCGCAGAGTTGAGTTGGTCAAATGAATTCACCATGTTGAGCAACAGAAAGCTGTTTGGTTTGAAAGTGCATGAGAACAGACGATGGGCCTTTTTTGGAAAAAGTACTTGTCTACCCAAGTAGCTACTTAGGCGACGTTAAAACGACAACAATTGTACTCGAAACGGAAAAGATTTCACTTTCATTTTATTAAAAGATTTGTGCACAGATGAGAACATTGTCAAACCGATTCCCGTTCGCATGGATCTGTGAAAACAACTCAAAACGCTGTATTATCCATGTCAGGCCAGTAGGTGGCGATGTCACTTTATAAAGTAACACTATGCGCCTGCACACAAAGCTATAGACCGAACACAAAATATGCATGGTTCACGGATTTAACCAATTCTTGTTTTTATAGTTTACATGGAGACGATAATAGTTTCATTTTCAAAAGCACACACTTTGAAACCCGTTTTCAAAAGTTTGCATTTTCAGGCCTGTCGTATAAATGAATGGCTAAAATGCATAAAAAGTTTTTTGTTTTTACTCGAAAACAGTGTCATGTAAACACCCACTAAAATGTAGCTAAATGTGTTAAAGCTAAATTAAAGGACAGTATATTTTAACATATATTGGACTATCAATTTATGTAATATATAATATTAAACAGATGTTTTTACTATTTACTGTTACTGTTTTTTTTTTTTTTTTTTTTTTAATAAATGGACTTAAGGTTGACATCATTACGCTTGAACAGATAACTTTTAGATAAATACTAAATACAACAATTAAACTAGAAAACACACAATGTATAAAAACACAGCAATTAAATAAATATTTTAATGGAAAAAAATTTAATGGGAAGCACAAATTATGTGCTCTTCTGAACAAGCCGATTTACTAAAATAAATTGGACTTCCGAATGCAATATATGAGAGAGACATTCCATAAGAGTGTGATCATTTCCTGAGCTTACGTGGTCCACGTGTGTGTTTTTGTTGTGCTATATTATTAGTCAGAGGCTTGTTACTCAGCTGCACTATTGAAAAATACAAAGGCTAGGAAAACAGGCTACTGTCAAAGCATATTGCTTCCATCCACTACTGCTGAGTATCTGGTTTAAAATCACAGTTTTGGCAGTACGTGAGGAAAAAATGCATTCATTGCAGTAGTAGGGTTCTTTTTAAGTGAGTCAGTGGTAGAAAGAGGTCATCTTATTTTGGCTCGGGAAAAAAATAACTTTTTCCAGTTTGCTATTGAATTGTGTATTACTTCTCCTGCTCTCTCTCTCTCTCTTTTTATTTCTGTCCAGAGAACAAAAACTCAAACCAAGTTTGACTTTGACCTCTTGTTTGGTTATAAAATATGTATCTAAAGAAAAATGCTCAAAATCTCATGTTTTCACAAAAACCCTGAAAGCAGAAAAATCTGACCAGAAGGTTTAGAAATGCAGTCTGTGTCAGTGTGTCTTGAAAGTGCACAATGTCATTATCTTCAGTGGACAGTGAATGTGGTCCATGAATAATGGTGCTCTTGCTTGTGTTGACTGCAGTCTGACTAGGCCGGTTTCATTCTTGTGTAGGTATTCGCTCCTGGAACATCGACTTGACTGCCTGCAATATAGATGAACAGCTGAAACTGTTTATTTCAAGACACTCTGCTTTCTCCTCTGAAGACCTCAAAGGTAAGAATCAAACAATCTATGAATTCTTTACCCTTGTCTGTTTTTTCTTTAGTTTTTTTAGGAGGGAGATCTGAGAAATTGTGTGGGATTCATTTAAACATTTAGCCGAGAGTATTATATAAAGAGCCCCTATAGGGACATATTGATGGAAAAGAATATGAGATAAAATTATAGTTCAATGATTTTGCATTCTCTTGCAAAAGTTTTGTTTCATTAAGAAATGTTACGTTCCCTAGCAAAACGTTTGCATTCTTTGTGGGTGAAAACGAAGTTTCTTGGGGGAATGCAGAAGTTTCTTGGGTGAACGCAAAGGTTTTGCAAGCAAACGCAAAGTTTTTCAGGGGGATGCAAAAGTTTTGCAAGTGAACTCAACGTATCTTAGGAAAATGCAAATGTTTTTGTGAGGAAATGCAAAGTTTTTCTTGGAATGTAAAAGGGTTTTTGGGGAGAAAGCAAAGTTTTTGCAGGTGAACGTAAATTTTTTGGGGGGGAATCGCAAAAAGTTTTTGCAAGTGAACAAAGTTTCTTGTGAACACAAAAGTTTTTGCAAGTAGGGATGCTCCGATCTGCCTTTTTGCCTCCGATACCGATACCTAGGGTTCAGTATTGGCCGATACAGATAGCAATCCGATACCAGTGAAGTTTTCTTTCCCCATTTAAATAAATGTCGAATTTATATATCTATGTGTATGGAACTGATAATCATTCTTTCATCTATTAGATACAGACTACTTCATTATAAAGAAAAATAAAATAATAAATATGAAAAAATATAGGCCTATGTATATTCATTATCTATGACAAAAAAAATTATCATAAGATAGGTTAGTGGATAATTCGGCAGCAAAAGTTATTCTAGAAAAATCAGTGCACAATTTTAGAAATCCAAACATTTAGGGAAAAAGCTATTTTGTGGGGAACAAATAAAAGTGTTGCACTAAATATGGTAAAAGGTTACACATTAGTATTATTATAAAATCCATTCATTAAAAACATTCATGAATTTATTTATATATAAGTATATACTATAAAATTAAAATACGTTTCTTTTAAATGTATAGCATATTTTTTAATAAGGCAACAACATATGTTAGATACAATAGGACAAAACAATACAGTGCAGCAGAAGCGTTTACAATGCACATCTGCTGTGCAGAATGATGCGCTTGAAGCAACACGGTGTCACACACATTGTAAGCGCTTCGTGTTAAAAAGTGCAAAGCACAAAGAGAAAAGAGATAGATGTAAGTAACAAAACAACATTAAAATCCGGCAAGAAGTTTTTTTTGCAAATTCATAGACATGTATTTACAAATCAAGTATAATAATGGGAACACAGAAAGATCTTGGAGAGAGCTTTACCGAGCTGACTGTGTAACTGAACGTGACCAGGGTTTAAAGGCTGAAAGAATGACTGACAGACACAGCAGAGAAAAGAGTTTGTGTGAACTTTAACGCAAGGACTTAAATATTCATATGTAGCTCACATTAAGCCAGCAGTTCTCAATTCCAGTCCTCGTGCCCCCCAGCTCTGCATATTTTGCACGTCTCTCTTTGTTAAAACACCTGATTCAGATAATCAGCTCGTTAGAAGTGAGCTCCGTGCATGAACTGTGTTCCCATCGACATGCTCCCTACACAGCGTTCATTGCTCCCTACTCCCTCAGCAGGGGAAATCTGTTGAAGTTTACCTCACTTGGTGACATCATATACCTCTGTAAATAAATACAATTTAAATTCACGTCTCGCACACTTCTATGCACTTTGAATGGAACATAAACGTTGTCTTCGAACTGGAATCATGGCGGAATATCCTGTGATGTCCACTTCACAGGGCACTTACATTCGAATAGAACAAACGTCTGAAGCCATAAGAGAAAAATACAAAATGTGCAGAGCAGGGGGGCGCGAGGACTGGAATTGGGAACCGGTGCATTAAGCTTTTGTATGGCTTCAGAAGTAGTAAGTAATTCGCACAATCTAAAAAAATCTCAGACTTGGATCGGCCCTCTCTGACCGATTCCCGATCCGAGAAAAATGGAAGTATCGGAGCTGATACTCGATTTGAATATCAGATCTGTGCATCCCTTATTCTTGCTTAAAGGTAAGGACACTATTCAACGTATGTTTTGCAAGGTTCCCCTTTCTGTTAAACATATTTTATTGGACTGTCTAGCTTTTTTACGTTTTTTTTTCTAAGTTTTGTGAATGAACGCTAAAATTTTGCAAGAGTGATATATAAAAATAGTTCTGTAAATATAATTTTAATGAATATAATTTCCCTCACACATTTTTCCATCGTTATGTCCTCTTAGGGCCTCTTTAGTACTTTTCTCTTGTTAGTCGCTGAAAACACTAGAGTCAAGGAGTTAATAAAGAGTGAACATCATCAGTGGATTCCATGTGTGCAGACTGTATGCTGGACTGAAACTTTTTATCATGAATCAGCAAAAAATGGCAAAACAAACATGTCCTTCTTGCACAAAGGGAAAGTCCCTTCGGGTCAGGCTACAGACTGGAGTGGGGCAGAAAAACCAACAGCTGATATAACAGCTGATATTCTCCAGGCCTAAATCATCTTTACCACTCTATATTAAACCTGTGTTGTCCAAAGGAATCATTGGAACCCTGCTAATCGGTCTTGTATATTCTTCTTTGACCCTGAATCATTTATGTGATTGTGCATCAGTAATGTATTGATGCTGAGTGTCAGTGATCATTGGCTTGGCGGATTCTTCTCTGATTTCACCAACGGAGACACCACTGAAATCTGTATTCTTATAAATAAATATAAAAATCCTCTGTCCTGTAGAATTTCAGCACTGGATTAATAGACCCTGTCATGACTGGTTAATTATCTTGTGTTAGTGAAGTGTGGTTAACACAAATAAAACAGTCAAGCTATAGTTTGCAGTTCACCTGTCACCTGCATGTCAAATTTGTCAGCTTTGCTGAAGTAAATCAAGACAGAAAATACATTACTTGTAATCAAACCAATACAATTACAATTAAATCAGAAATCACCTTTTCCTTCTTCTTTCTTCTTTTTCTTATTAAAATTTTTTTCTTTTTTTATTAACCAGCTGCCGCCATCCTGGCTGTGAGTAATTAACTGCTGATTATTGTTTCAAAGTGGGTCTGTACTGGCTAGATTCTTTGTTGAGGTGGTTACAGCTCATCATGTTTTCTTTGACGTATTGCAAGGGCTCTAGAGTGCGACCAATTTGAGGTTGCACTGGTGCGACCAGCCGTTCGAGGGAAAAAAAGTAAACAACAGGTTCAACAACATACACTAGAGCCCTGCATTTCAGCCCGAGGGGCCCCGACTTTTTTACGCCCCTCGAGTCGGGCTTCGGGCCAATTTTCACATCATAGTTCAGACGTGGGCCGGGCCTCCCACCTGTTTTAGACTTGCATTAATAAATGCACAAAACAGTCCTCCATAAAACACCCTAAAAATTTCTCTAAAACTTTTCTGGAACTAAAACCGAAAACAAAACTTACTAAACCCATATAAATTCCTAGTTGTGTCCTCTTTTGGAAGACCAAACAAAGTATTAAAGAAACAGTGTCTACACAACATTGCACCGGCGGCAACAGCGAGAATAAAAGTTATTCCTCCTTTCTTTGCGGCAACATTTGGGTGGCATTATGCAAATCTTCCCACATAGTGATGTAGATGTGTGGGGTGTGGTCGCACTCTAGAGCCCTGCAAATAAAGGCAAGAAGTCATGGTTTTCTGTGCAATTGCTTGACTTTCAAGCTCAAGAATTACTAGATTTAATAATTCTGATGATTTTATTAAGTGAACTCCCTTTGTTCATACAGTATGACAAAATGTAGTTCAAGGTAAAGATATTTTAAGAACACTTTACAATAAGGTTCACTTTGTTGATGTTAATTAATGCATAAGGTACCGTGAACTATTTTAGAAGCATTTATTAATCTAAATATGTTAAATTATAAATATAGTGTTGTTCATTGTTAATGCATTCATAATACAGTGCATTAACTAATGTAAATGTATCATTTAAAATCATGGGAAAAAATATTTTAGAACATGCAGAAAATGACATTAAACCAAGATTAATAATATAGTTAATGATAACTAATGCATTAACTAATGTTAATAGAACCTTATTGTTACCGATATTTTAATTATAAATAGTAGGAAAAAAAGTAGTTTTTAACCACATTTCATTAAATTTGTTTTATATTGCATATTACTATTTACTAAGTGCATTTAATTTACTGGTTTATCTATAAGTAGGCATTACAGAATAGTATTGAATATAATTCCAGCAAAAACGACTTTAGTATGATAAACTTTGATGTAAAGTAAGACTGAGATAAGATTAGTTCATATCTCCTACCCTGTAATAGTGCATGTGAAAGAGTCTCCCTGATCTGAACTTTCCCTCGGGCTTAAACTGTTCTCTTCATGAGCGTCACCTCATAGAGCAGTCCACTCAAAGACCCGTCTGTGCCTGTAAATGTCTCTGTGCCCAGGACAACACTGCCTTTCACTGCTGCACTCATTTTTCTGTGTGTTGTTTAAGAATTAATATTTGTGTGCTTTTTCAATCACAGGGAGCTCACACTTTGTGTTTTTCTTTCTTTTTTTTTTCTGTGTACAATGAAGGCACTGTGTTAAAGCAGCAGGATCAGTATGATTGGGAAAAAGTTAGCTTTACACACATGAAAACATGGAAATTAGTCATAAGATTTACATCCATTTACATTTAAAAATTTACATTTCACTGCAGATTGCATTCTGTGTGTAACTGTGTATGTGACAAATACAAATCTTAACTCAATAGTGGAATTTACAATATAACGCAGAATGTCACTGATTTTGGCAATTTTTGAATGAATAAATCAAAAGTAGGGCTATACACTTGCGGGCAGTGTTGGGTAAGTTACTTTAAAAAAGTAATTAATTTCTAATTAAATCATCAATATTGTATTTAAGTTAAATCGTTAATTACTTCAGACAATCCCTTTAACCCTTGATGCATCGAAATTAAACTTAATTTTTCAGTTTGAGTTAAACAGAATAGTTTAGCCTTTTAGCTTTAAAACAACTGTAAACATAAAGCATTTTAATAAAAATATAACCTTCTTTAGTAAGCAAATATAATTACTCTGTAAAATATCTGAATAACAAAAAAGCTTATATAAATAACTTTTATAAATGTGCCAGAAGAGAACATTACTGGTGCATCTTGAGATAAAACAAAGGAACTGACATATTTTAAGGTATCTCAGTGCAAGCTTCTTTAAGTTAAAAGAGCTCAGAAATGTATTTTAGTCTGGGAAAACCAGGGGGAATATGTATCAAGCTGTAAACTTTAAACTTTTCAAAGCAACCATATTTCATACACACTGACATACTGTACATGTACAACATCAGCAGTCACTAATAGTAATTTTGTCCTAACAAAAAACAACATGATTTTGTAGTGTCATTCCTGGACATATGCTCTGTCTGTATTACCACACGGTTCATAAACAACACTCTAAAATATCTAAATTCTTATTGCTTAGCACATTATAAACATCGACATCTGATAGTAGATCAAACACTGATCTAAACATTAGAATGTAACATTCATCATGATGCAGTGTAAACATTTACATTACTTTATATCTATATCGTATTATATCTCTTTTTTTCTCATATTTATTACTGCTAAATATTTAAATCTTCTATTCGTACATTTAGGGTATATGTATAAGTTGCCTATATACTGTTTATATGAATGCATATCATATTTCAGCAAATTTCTCTCTCTTTCACACATTTCAATTTGGCAAGATAGGAAGAGCCCAGCTAGTAAAATGTGTACAAGTTTCTGTAAAAAATAACACGTTAACTTTTAGTTTCGCTTAACGCTTTAGTTTTTATATGGATTACATAATCAAAGAATATTCGTTTTCGATTTGAATTGGTTCGTTTAAATGTAGACACTTCAAGTTTACTAAATACGTATATCTTACGTCGGTGTGTGAAGTATTCGCCGAGTTTTGGTTAGTGTTTGTGATGCATTTCAAAAAGAAGTTCACTGAGACCAGAACAGCAGAAAGCACACTCTGTTTGTTTTGTTTATTTTACTAAAGCACAGTGTTTTGTTGTTATTGTCAGTGTACACACATAAAAGTAGACCCTAAATTCGATTGAATTTAGTCTTATCTGTATCTGGGTATTTTAGGTCCTTTTCTCTGTTATCATGAAAAACTGAATGTGAATGTGCCGGTGCACAGAGGGTTAAAGATGCTGCGTTCAATTTTACCTGTAGACGATAAATTTAGATTTCAAATTCAGTATTGTTTTTAGAACTGTAACGCAAATACTTTTAGTTACTGTAATTAAATTACCTAAAAATGAACAGTAATCCCTTACTTTACTTATTTTCAGTGGATAATTTAATTACAGTAACACGTTACACCCAACACTGCTTGCGAGTGATGTGGATTAGTTTCTGTGAATACTGAAGTGCTAAAAGACTTTCATTTAATTAAAAACTGCTGTCATATACATGAAGAAACTCAATGGTCTTCACAACAACACATAAAATAAAAGTATGGTTTAACTTGAAGAAATCATGACAAATATATTGCTACTTCATAGTAGAATGTACTATTCAGGGTAATACAATTATTTATTTATTTTTTTCTTAAGAAATACCATACAATTTTTCTTCCATGTTTTAATTTTAACATTAAATGTAAACCTCTGTTGCCCAGCACTTTGTTAAATAATAAAAGGTATTACTAATTTTTCATTTAAATATATTAATTAAATTGTGCATGTTTTATCTTTGTTTTGTTTTTTTGTCACCATCTTCAATAATAAAATTGTATTAAATCATAAACAAATGAAATACAAAAAGAGCCCTATTATTTTATAAATAAATTATATATATATATATATATATATATATATATATATATATATATATATATATATATATATATATATATATATATATATTCATGGAGATATATATATATATATTATATATATATATATATATATACAGTACAGGTCAAAAGTTTGGAAACATTACTATTTTTAATGTTTTTGAAAGAAGTTTCTTCTGCTCATCAAGCCTGCATTTATTTGATCAAAAATACAGAAAAAACTGTAATATTGTGAAATATTATTACAACTTAAAATAATAGTTTTCTATTTGAATATACTTTAAAAAAATATATATTTATTCCTGTGATGCAAAGCTGAAATTTCAGCATCATTACTCCAGCCTTCAGTGTCACATGTAACATCCAGTCTATCACATGATCATTTAGAAATCATTCTAATATTCTGATTTATTATGAGTGTTGGAAACAGTTCTGCTGTCTAATATATTTGATGAATAAAAGGTTAAAAAGAACTGCATTTATTCAAAATATTGATTTTATTTTAAAAAAAATTACTGACCCCAAATTACTGA
Source organism: Cyprinus carpio (assembly GCF_018340385.1). Taxonomy (NCBI): domain Eukaryota; kingdom Metazoa; phylum Chordata; class Actinopteri; order Cypriniformes; family Cyprinidae; genus Cyprinus; species Cyprinus carpio. The sequence goes on along the minus strand of NC_056593.1, from coordinate 19,136,545 downwards.
CCAGTAGTGTTATATTATTACATAATATTTATATTTTAAAAACATAGCTTCTTTTTTTTTTTTTTTTTACATCAAAGTATCCTAAAAAAAGTATCACATGATATGAAAAAATATTAAGCAGCAGAACTGTTTCCAACTTTGATAATCAATCATCATATTAGAATGATTTCTAAAGGATCATGTGATAATGATCCTAAAAATTCAGCTTTGCATCACAGAAATAAATGATAATTTAAAGTATAATAAATTTAAAAACAATTATTTTAAATTTTAATAATATTTCACAATATTACATTTTTTTCTATATTTTTGATCAAATAAATGCAGGCTTGATGAGCAGAAGAAACTTCTTTCAAAAACATTAAAAAAATAGTAATGTTTCCAAACTTTTGACCTGTACTATATATATATATATATATATATATATATATATATATATATATATATATATATATATATATATATATATATATATATATATATATATATATATATATGTATATGTATATATATATATATATATATATATATATATATATAAGCAAATCAAAACAAACAAAACTAATTATAGGGCCCTATACCCTTATCAACCCATGTCTATTTTCTTTAAATAGTTAATTTTTCAGTTAGTTACATTTTAAAATATTAATTAAATTGATAATGTGTTATACTTTCATTTGATTACCACTGTTTTTGGTAATGTAAATCTTTATAAATCGAAAAAACAAAAAAATCATAGGGCCCTATCATTGTAAAAAAATAATTATTAAACTGATATTTTATGCATTCAATTGATTAGACCTGATTTTTTGTTTACTACATTTTTTACTTTGTCACTGGCCTCCAGCATGTGCCTCTCTTTAACCCCGTGTGTCTTGCTATCTGTGCATCCCTGTACACACCGGCAGCATCTGTTGCTCATGTAGGCTTGGTTCCCGCTGAATGTGACCCAGTCATTTCCAGGCACTCATGCTGACTAATCCTGACTAATCTTTGAGCACCTGTTCAGGAATGTCAGGGGCAGATCTCTCTGATCACACTGATGCAGTCCATTTGACAGATGATGGAGCCTGTGTGCATTTTGGAAGAAGGGAGCTTTTTGTGCCCAAGACCAAAGATACTAAATGGATCCACCTTAAACTAGAGAAAAGATCCATCTCTATTCCAGCACACCGGAAGCAGCCTTTAACTGAAATCTTGGAGACATTTGTGGTATCTGAGCAGGAAGGGCTACCAGTTTGAACAGGTTGCCATTATTTTTGAAATTCTGTTTGGTGTAGTTTGACAACTCTACATTCAGGGCCTTGTGGAACATCTGACAAATAAAAATGCAATTAATTTTAATGATTTTTCAAAATAATTTTTTGTTTATTTAACCTATCAAATACACACAAACTCAGAGGGCTTCACTCATTTTTCTGCATAAAAAAAAAAAAGACAAATTCAATAACAATAAAAAATAATAGTAATATTTTTTTAATAACATTTTCAATTAACCATGTATTTTTGGTTAAATTGATGTTATTAATTCACTTAATTTGACATTCCTTTTGACTATAAGCCTAAATATACAATAACAGGAAAAAATCGTGGGAATTAATATGGAACTTGTGAAAAGTAAAACTTTTCTTGTGTCTTTATTTTTATTTTATTTTTTTTTTTGCAAATTGGCTTGTTTGGACAGTCCATTAAAAAATAGAGCACTATTAAGTGATAACTTTTTCAAATGGCAGTGCTTCTCTGTATATGGCATTTCATCGTTTTTGTATGTTGTTGAGTTTATATATGCTAATTTTTTTTCTTTGAAAAATAGCTGTTTTTAGTATGTTGATTCAGTGTGTAGTTTTAGCTTTATTGATTTATAAGTTTAATGCTGTCACCCTGATTGAGATCTGCTTTTGTGCAAGAAAGAAGCAAGAATTCTAAGATCCTAAAGCCCCGTTCACACCGCCAGTGACTTTTTCATTGCTTGTGGCTGGCAATTGAGGTCGCTGCTGGGCGTTCCCACTACTGGTTGCCTAGTTACCCTGTTACACTCCACTACCGCAGATGAATCACGTGCTCTCCACTGACTTCACTCCCATTGATTGTCGCTCATGAAATTTGCTGCTTATATGCATGAAGTTAAAGACTTTTGTCACTTGACTCGCATCGCTTGCCACGCCCACATTCCTTCAGCAACTGTCACTGTCTCTCGTGTCGCCGGAAGTCGCCAGCTCTCCATTGAAAATGAATGGGATTATGTTGCTCTGTCGCTGTGAATGGGGTTTAAAAAACATATTAACATCCCTCTCAATATAGTTGCAGTGTAGTTAGCTCCTTTTTGTTAGTAACCCACAGTTTTAGTTGAACTACTGCCAAGGTACAGTTTCAGCTGAATATCCCAGCGCTTCACAGAGGAGGCTGTGATCTGTTTGTCAGAGCAGCTGGACTCAGCAGAATGTCCTGAACGCAGCAGATAGATCAGATTAAACCCCTCGCCCCTATTTACACAAATGACAGAGAACAGGACCAGCCGGGTGTGTGTTTGTACGAGAACCTGCAATAAATTTGACAGTGTCTCATACACAACTAACTGTTATTTCCATATGTTTCTGTACTGGCTCTCATGTATCTGTTGTGAAGAGCTGTTGCCGGTCCAGATGTGATGGTCTGTGCTGCAGTTGTTTGTAATGGCTGGCTGAGGAAGGGCTGCCACACACATAATTACTGCTCGATAAGATCAGAGGCGCTGAGCAAAGCTTCATTGGAGTGGTATTATGCTGGTGGTACATAACAACAGTGCTGCGACTCGATTTCTGCAGGTTCTGTTTTCATGGCATTGATTTCTAGATGAATTGTTTTTGCTTTGGTACTGTGCACCAGCAGTGCTAAATAACTTTGAAATTGAGAAAGTTTCTGAAATTCAAACTTTGAGCCTAGAAGGTTTCATAGAAGGAATATGTTTTAAGAATAGAAGGAATCTGCTTTCATATTGAAACAATATTTAATTATTGAAGCTTTCAAACAGTGTTAACTATTTTAATTATTTCTAATGGTAACACTTTAGGGAGCAATTCTCACTTTTAACTAGTTTCTTATTAGCATGCATTTTACTAGCATATTGGCTGTTCATTAATACTTATACTGTAGAGCACATATAAATGCCTTATTCTGTATGACTATATTCTAGATCCCTTAATCCTAACTATTAATAAGCAGCAAATTAGGAGTTTATTGAGGCACAAGTTGTATTTAATAAATACTGGTCCCTAAACTAAAGTGTGACCATTATAATATATTAAAAATGATCAGCTGGTGCAACTAAATTTAGTTGAAAGGTCCTCTGGTGTGACTACAAAAAGTTCAAATGAACTAAAAAAAAAAATACAATATTTTTTAAAAAATGCATTCAGAAATAGAATTAATTAGTAAAGACAAGTCTTTTAGTTTAAAACTTGTGTGCTATGTTCTTAAAAATGGATTCATGTTCATATCATAGGATTTTGATAAACTTTTGTACCATTTTCAAGAGATTTAAATGTAATGAATGTCATTTTAATGTCAGTAAAATGTTGTGTTGTTGCCATCAAATGTAACGTAATAACATATTTTCTTTACATTTTAAACTGTATATGAGTGTACACACCTTACACAATACTTGTTTTTCAGGTTTTCAGTTTCTCCACATGAAATTTTACCACCTGAAATCTTGCTTTTCATGGAAAATGTATCTAAATGTTTAAAATTTTAGAAGACCTAATGACTGTGGTACTCACTATATCATTTCCTGTACTGTACTGTTGTGTTTCTTTGAATCCTAAAATAGGCTAGTAAGTATCATATCCTCCATCAATTGATACATGCATGTTGACTGTTTAATATGACTATTATTATTGCTAGTTGTGTCCTTTAACATTTAATTTAAAGGTGCTGCTGCCACAATCGCTCTCATATGTTAGTCTGTAGCCCTACATATTGTTTCTCAACTTCTCTATGACTACTAGAGACTGTAAAGATGTTGTCATAGCACTGCGCCTGCATACAGGAAGGAAAGCAATGCTTCCTACCGTGTGTTTTAATCTAGTCATGGTGCAGAGAAGAGGCTAGAATTACCATCAGCTCACGTTTGCTCATTGTTTGTGGAAAAGACAGGAACATGTCATGCAGCCTTAAATATCCGTTTTGTGACCTCTTCAACATGCTGTACTTCCTAATCAACTGGATCAAAAAGATATTGTTTTCATAAATGATGAAAGTTTGAGGAAGTAGAATAAAACCATTCGACTAGAGCAATAAACCCACATGATGCAGCATGCTGCGATTCATATATGCTGCTTACGTTGCAGTCTTTATACCATTCGGGTCATTGTCCTGGTGCATAATACAGTAATGGGCCATTTTAACTCCAGGTTCTACAGTATGCTGTAGAACCTGCATTTACGCAATCCAGTAAATGGCACAGAACTTCACAGCAAGCATCATTATGACCACAAACACTGTCCTTGCTGCATGTGTATGTTGCTTTTTTTATGTTTGCATCCAAAAACTTTTAATTTGTTGCATTTTGCATCTTTCATTGAAAGGCACATTAGAAAGAGAGCATGAAAAATGAAAAGTGGGGGAAGAGGAAGTGTTGCCTGTTTCGACTGCCATGTTTGTTACTGTTCTATAGCCACTGTGTGTAACCTTTACATACTAAAACTTTACATAACAAACTTTTTAAAAGACCACATTCTTTGTCCCTATCCACAGGCCAGAAGACCCTGCAGCACAGCGGGGATGTGCTTGAGACCCAAGTGATAGTCAACCCATCTCATGATTTGGTTTGTTCAGAGGTGAGTGTTGAAGTGCTTTGTGTAGTTTGCAATACAAAATTAAGCAACTTTGTGTAAATTATTTTTTTTTTTTTTGGGCTTTTACATTTCTCAAATAAGACAGCAAGTTGTGGTCACATTAGCAACATTTCAACGACATTTCATGTGCAAAAGGCCATTGTCAGTAGCATTGAGTCAAAAAATAGGTATGATAACTTTTTCACCCTCCCACAAAACATTCGCAAGAATTCCTATTGTTATGAATGGATTTTGCCCATAAAATTTCACAAAGCAACGGTACATGATACCGCAATGACAACGGTACCGCACCTTTAGATTTGTTTTGCAAATTGGAAGACTAGGAAGGATTCTCAAGTATTATAGTTTCATGTTGAACCATATCAGAGCAGATGTATATTGAATATCATTTAAATACGGGTAAACTCTTTATTATAAAAATGTTCTATGCTTTCACATTTTCTTAAGTCCCTCCCAGTTCTAGCTTGCACTATTTTAGATGATGTTTGAAACTTTGTATTGCTTAGCTTTTCTTGTACCCAACCCTAAATCAAAGTCGAATTAAAATTTGATTTTATGATGTAAATAATGTACCTTGATTCCCTTTTGTTTAAACTGTTAAATATTGGTTTTGCTGTATGATTACACATGCATGTATCCTCAGTTCCTTCCCTGTTCTCTGTCCACTGCAGTTCTTCTCTAATAAATGTATCAAAGCTATTTGACTGGTATTTACTCAGCGTTAGACCGTGTAAATACAGGGAAATGTTGACACATTCCTTGAAGTTCCTTGCTCGGTTATATTTGCTCTTGATATTTATTTGCTACCCAGAGCAGCAACCAAGTGTCCTCTTTTAAACGTTCTTAAAATTTTAGTACTTAGGGTCTCGATTTGTGGTCAATATACTGTTTGTACAGTTTATTATGAGCTCTCTAACAAAATTTAAGTGAAGCAGTCATTGAACATTTGAATGCTTGTCTTTATTTTCATAGGTTCGTCGGCTCATTTCTGATGCGTCTCTTCACAAACTACTAATTCTTGCTGGACGATGTGTTGAAGACACTGGAGACCTTGTGTTACAAATAGGGTCTTTTTCATTAAATGACTTTATCCAGATATTTACAGATGAAGAGGTCAGTCAAGCATTTGTCAAACAAGTTGGTTATTTTGTAATTTTACTCTTTTAATAGTCAAAAACAATTTACATAATTATTAACTGTAATTAATATTATTATTCTTATATGATTCTTTGTTCTTGAAACAGATTGGAGATCTTCTGACCTCTGCAGACCCTATTCAGAAAGCCAGCCTAACTCTGATCTGTCCCGAATCCGGGATGTGGAAAAATTCTCAGTTAGAAAAACATAATTTGCAAGATTATATAGAAATTAAAACCAACCCTCAATTAGTGCTCCCAGAGATGGAGGGCCTTCAGGAGTTTACAGAGTATCTGTCAGAGTCTCTTGAACCTCAGTTGCCTTTTGACTTGCTCGAGGCACCTAGTACAGTTGGCTTCCTAAAACTGTCCCGTCCCTGCTGCTATGTGTTTCCTGGGGGAAGAGGTGACTGTGCCTTCTTTGCTGTAAATGGTTTCAATGTCTTGGTCAATGGAGGGTCTGATTCTCGATCCTGTTTTTGGAAACTGGTGAGACATCTAGACCGAGTTGACTCAGTATTGCTCACCCATGTCGGTGTGGATAATCTACCTGGTATAAACAGCCTACTTCACAGAAAAGTGGCTGAACAAGAAGAGGAGGAGTCCGCTGGATCACAGAGCAATGAAGACTGGCAGAGGAATCTGATATCTCCAGAAATAGGGGTTGTATTTTTCAATGCTTCAGAAAGACTCAAAACATTACAGAGTGACTCCAGGGTCCTTCGAAATTGTGATCAGGGTTCCCTAACATTACAGCACTTAGAAAGGTTGTCAATTTTTCCAGAACAGCTCAGTCGCTCTGCTGGGCCAGCTGTCGAGCCGGTAGTTCTTTTCCAGAAGATGGGTGTAGGTCGACTAGATCTTTATGTACTCAATCCAGTCAAAGGTAGCAAAGAACTAGAGGCTTTCTTGCAAACTTGGCCTGCCAGCACACAGAATATCAAAACCTCAGAAATCCCTCTAGAGTGTATGGTGTCCATATGTGCACTGCTGGTATGGCATCCAGCTAATCCTCAAGAAAAGATCATTCGTGTTCTGTTTCCTGGGTGCACTCCAGAATCCAAGATCTTCGAAGGTTTAGGGAGACTAAAGCATCTAGAGTTCCTCAAACACCCAGTAGTTAGTTTGAAAGACCTTGAGGCATCAAAATTGGATAAACAGCCAAAGCGTGCTGAGAGCAAGGAAAGCCTTAAGAGTCTATCCAAAGAGTCTCGACCTGGTAGTGCCTCACTCAAAGACAAGGTAAGCAAAGTAGATTTGAAAAGGCAAGACACTAAAACAAAAATTAAACCCACTAATGACACTGTTCCAAAAGAAGGGAAAGAGAGTGAGGAAAAAGCAAAGCCAAAAGATGATGTGAAACAAAGAACTTCTAAGCCTGAAAAGCAAGTGGCTAAGAAAGAACCTGCTAAAGATGAGAAAAAGGAAGTTAGGAAGAAAGAGGAAAGGCCACCGTCAAGTATTGCAAAGAAAGATGAGAATGTAGAGAAAAAGAAAGAACCCTTGAAAAAAGATCTTGGTGCAAAACCCAAGAAAGATATTAAACCTGATTTGAAAAAGGAGATTAAGAAAGAGATCAAACCAGAAGACAAAAAAACTACCAAAACTCTTGGCAAGGATGTTAAGAAAGCCACTGGAAATTTGCCAGGCAATGCAGAGGCTAGAAAGACAGTTGGCAAGAATGGCTCACTAAAGAAAGATTTGATGCTTCCTAAAAAGGATCCTTTGACCAAAGAGAAGCCAAAGCCAGACAAAAAGGCGCCCGACAATCTGAAACCCTCAAGTGCAGTCCAGTCAAAGACATCTACACTTGAGACCATTACTGCCCAGTTGGAAAAGTTGGGGATGGAGAATGAACATGGGCCATTGCAGGATGTTGAAGGCAACCCTTTGAGCTCAAGAACAGAATGTGCCTCTGAGAACAATGACAAGCAGGTGAATGGCTCTACAACAGGTACTGATGAAAGTCCAGAGAAGTTTCGCAGTATGGATGGGGCCCCTGGCTCAAACAGTGGTATTGGACTTCCCTCCCCACTTGCAAAGACTCCAAAGAGTGAGAAAAGTGTTAATTTTGATATCACACCAACAGAGCTTGATGGAAGCCTCAAAGACGATGTCTATACAAGCTCGGATGAAAAAACCCTTGAGTTATTTTCCCCCACAGACTCTGGGAAGAACAGTTCAGGGCATTACCTACAATCCCCTGACAATTCTTCTCAGGTCTCTGGAGAAGATTGCAAGTTAGGTCTCAGGAACTCTGGGCTTGGTTTTGAAGATAGTCAGCAAGTGTACAAGAACTCGATGGCAGGTTGTTCAAGAAGCAATATAGAAAACGGCTCCATATCATCACAAGATAGACAATCAAGCCTTCTCTCCTCAACTTCTCTTAAAGACACTCTACCCGATGCCTCTCCTAGCATCACTTCCTTTCCTGCGGAAGTTGGCTCTCCACACTCCACTGAAGTAGATGATTCGTTATCCGTTTCCTTCGAACAAGTGCCTGTTTGTCCTTCACAAGAAGTGATGGACAGCTTGGCATACACTAATGGACATTTAGCAGACCGTGGCCCCAAAACAGATATGTCTTTACCTTTAAAAACATCTCATAATAGTCACCACGCATATGATGAATCAGAGAATCACCTCTTTGGACCACAGATTGACATCCTTCCACATGATGTTGATTTATGTCTGGTTTCACCCTGTGAGTTTAAGCATCACAAATCTCCAGAGAACCAACAGGGACTCTCTTCGGAGGTTGCTGCCCCAAGTCCTGGCCTCTCTCTGGAGCCAGTTAGACAGACCTACCAGTGCAGTAGTAGTGATCATCAGTCTCTGGAAGGTCAGGAGAGGACGTCCTCTGTCAGCGTCTCTGTCATCTCGGTTTCTGATTCTGATGTGCCACCAGCCACTGAAGAGTGTCCCTCCATTACTGAGGACTCTGATGAGGACCCTAGTGACATCTTTCCACCACACCATCCTCACGACCATCCTAGCAGTCATTCGGTACACCACAATTCCCAGCATGTCTCTGAAGACCCTCCACCTGCCCCAATGAAGGATTTACCACCACTGCCACCACAGCCCGGTGCCTGCATGGCTGACCCAGAGGCTGATGGTCAGGGTAGATCTTCCAAGAATGTAACATCAAAGACCAAAAAAACAGCACCTGTGTCCACAAAGACTGCATCTGCAAACATCGTAACGCAGGGTGGAAAGACAAAGACTGGTGCTCAGGTGTCTGCCAGTGGAACTATTCGACCAACATCCAGTCTGGACACCAGACCTGCATCTCGCAGTGCTGTTAGTGGATCTAGACTAGTGCCTTCAAAGTCTTCATCCAGTAAGTTCTCATTGTTTTTTCCAGCAAAATATGAATTTTACATTTGTTGGGGATTGGTCAGGATATTCACCTAGTCCACTAGATAGGCTTTATTAGTGACGATAAATCAAAGGGCATGAATTTAAAGGCATGATTTCTCTGAGAGGATTTTAGAAAGCTAACTGTAATCTTTGAATTCTCTAATAGGTTGCATCTCTAAAGCTATGTCAGTCCTTATCTGATTATTTGTGTATCTGCTTGGAATGTAACCTAAATGACTGGCTGTCCTCGCTGTGTATCACAACTGTTCAGATTTGATTTGTGTGTCTCGTGATGCTCTTATGTTTAACGGAATATCTGCATTGGTTTCAATGGCAATGATGGTGCATTGTTATGCCCTATGGTAAAAAAACAACAACAGTAACAGGGTTTGCAATACAGATGTTGTCTTATATTATCACATGTCATTGTGCTGGATTATTATCTCTTGAGGCATCGGGAGAAATGTAGGAAGCTGGAATGCGCAGCTTTATTCAAATAGGTGTATAGACCAGCTTTTGTTATTTTTCGCTCAACTTGCACTTCGAAACAACACAACCTTATTGCGGCATGGACATTCTGCATGTTTTCTACAAATGCCATGTGATGTTTACATTTTACATTGCACAAAAAAGTGACAGGAAAAAAGCTATGCAAAATTCGATGAGAGCAGTCAGACTGAATTGGATTTCCAGAAATGTGATTTGAATAGAATTTCAAACCACATATGAATGTAGCTTGAAATGGATTTGTAAAAATGGGAATTTCATGTTTTTTTTTTTTTTGCCATTCACATTTGCTTAATATGATTGGATTCCAATCGGATATGCACAAAAAATGGAACTGGACTTACAGTCCGTAAAAGTCTTAAATTGAAGCCCTTAAAAGCGCTACTGCTACAACTATCAGTTGTTACAACTTAGGTAACACATCAACAACTGCCTTCAGGAATTCGTTTCGAGACAATCAATCTGGTCAATGCAAACCAGTGGCCTGAGCCCCGGGAATATATTGTCCATTTGTAACTCTGGTGTTTAATGAAGCTTTAGAGTTCTAAACCTTGAATCAAATCAACCAGCTCCACATAAATAGCAGCGTTACATTTCATGAAGTGTTTAAAAACAGACAAAACTGAGGGCAAAAGCTTTCCATTTATATAGAAATGAATGTGAAGTCTAAATGTGCATAATGTTATTGCTTCCTGTTGCAGGTTCTGTCGGTGCAAATTCAAGTTCAGCACCCATCTATTTGGACCTGGCATATTTGCCCTCTGGCTCAGCAGCTTCCACTGTCGATGTGGAGTTTTTCCGGCGCCTCTGTTCATCCTGCTATATAATTAGTGGAGATGAGCCGCACAAGGAAACAGTCATGAGATCTATTCTCAACTCTCTTTTAGAGGGAAAAGCATCCTGGCCAGATGTGCAGGTAAGTTGATGTTTTATTTAAACATCACCTTTCCCAATCTCAAGGCGCTTCACAACAGCAGAACATAACACTAGTACATGTCCAATGCAGAACCTTCTGAGAAAGTTTTAAAGGAATAGTTCACCCCTAAATGGAAGTTCTGGTCAAAGTTTACTCACCCTCATCATGTCAGCTCCCTGTACAGCTTGACAGTTTCACAAAAGACAGACAGTTACTTGACCGTTTTACTGATTAATAGTTGTTTAATAGTTTTTCCATTCACCTGCAGGTGACTTTGATCCCCACGTTTGACTCGCTGACTATGCACAGCTGGTACCAGGAGACCCATGAGCGGCAGAGAGATCTAGCGATCACGGTACTTGGGAGCAACAGCACCGTAGCCATGCAGGACGAGACCTTCCCAGCATGCAAAGTGGAGTTTTAAAGACACCTGAAGAATCACGCCCCTGCCTGTCACTAGAGCACTTCTGTTCACTCTCACAACATTGTCTCTGATTTTCTTACACATTTTATCTTGAGCAGCAGAATGAAGCATTTCAGATGAATTGATCAGGAATGACTCTTCATCTGTAATGTTAACATCTACGCTAGCTGCTTATTAAAATGTTGTGGATTCTGTGTGAACAGGGTTGACATTGTTGCCATTTCTTTTTCTGGCTATTTTTAGCAGTTTTACATTTGTCCATGTTATTTTATTCATTGCATCTTGCTGATTATCTAGCATGTTGGAGTTTCATCTGAACAGTTTACCGTATTTCATGGTCCTACATACACATTTTTGCACAGTTTAGATATAGACAGACATCTGGGTGAACACTTGATATGCTTGTATTCCAGCGTTTCACTGTACAGATCCTGCACTAAATGATGCAGTGTTTTTTTTTCTTTCTTTTTTTTCACCTTTAGCAAGTTTGTTTTCTTTTATGGAGAAAATGTAGGCAGTTAAAATATTATGTTTTGTTTACCAGAACTGAACCACCTTTGTCAATAAATGAACAGAAACTGAGCTATATAAACACTTCTCTAGTACAGTAATTTGTACCAATTAGATTTTCAGATTAAAACATACAGCAGAAAGTGTGGTTTCAAAATGTAAGCAAGATAGAATTATTTTAGTGCATCAAATGACTTATGTGAACACTATGTAGCAAAGTAAAGTATTTTTGTGAAAATATATATACATTTTGATTCTGCATTTATTGAGAGTGGAGAATATTATAGTCTTTGCTTTTTTTGTCTCATTTACTTGCCTTCTTTTAGTAGAGACAACTTATATGTGTACAAAGCTGAATGCCTTATTGTTCTTGCCATCATTGACCAACACTAAAGCAGAATGTCATTCATGACACTTAATTTGAGTTATGAATACTTTTTGTTGATCACCTTGCTTTTCTGGTTTTTATTGAATGTCATGTAGACAAGCTCAACCAATGTGTACGTTGTCACAGCAATGGCTGCTATACTTTCAGAGGAATAAAATGTTTAATTGTGATCCGATGGAGACATTTCCATAAAAACATTTTCTTATTTGTTTGGACCGTTATAAAAACCGTTAATGGAACAGTTAAAGCTTTACCTTATCAAAATTGCACTTTTATTTTATTATATATTTTTTTCTTCCTGAGCCGATAAAATTATTTTTCTGAGGTACAAGTACTGTTTCAGAATTATTTTGTTTAAAATGCTTTCTTTTTATTATTATTATTATTATTATTATTTTATATATATTCTCCTTACAAGGTGAAACCAGCCAAAAGAATATAAAGTGTGTTAAATTTCACAACAGGCTTATATGTTTCAGTACTGAATTCCAAAATGTAAGTGTATTTTCAAATGTTAAATAAAATTGATAAATTAAGAATGAAAGTACAGTTGTTGTTGTTTTTGTCTTTCTGCAGTGGTGTAAGGACATTAAATTCTCCAGAAAAATGCACATTTCAAGGTCTGTGTTAATTTGTATGACACACCTGCATAAATGTGAAGAACAAAAATGAATAATTAGGTTAGAATCTCTTTTTGAACCTTTTTGTTGTTGTTGTTAAAATACATTATTCAGCTCCTACAGCATATATAATTTCGCGCAGTAGAATCATCTTCTGGAACAATATGCGTCTTTAGCGAATTTAGTAATACAATAAAGTCTTAAAGACATGCTATATTTTGCCTTAGTATTTTATTAGGTCGCTGACTTATATTGGCTTTCCCTTTAACAATAATCTATGAAATGACAGCCCTCTACTGGCCAGATATCAATCACACACAACACACAGTACTTTCGTTTCCTCAGTATTGAAACACTTCACTTGGTTGCTCGGCTCTCTTTCACTTCATTGTTGTGAGTATGTTTTAATTTGATTTGCAACGACCTACCTGAGCTACTGTTAAATACAAAAATACCACGGTAAACGTTGCTAGTTATACCTCTGGTAATGCACTACTGACCGGTTCTGAAAGTTTGAGAGAGATCTGACATTTAGTCAGTGATGCAAACTAGTTACATCTCGACGCACTAAAAGACTTTACCGAGGTAAGCTACAATATGTTAATAATCAAAAAAGTCAAATCTTGACGTCTGCATTTGCAAGACGTATTTTTGGGGCGTTTGCTCATCTGCAATACGTCTATAGGACGTTTCCTGTCGTTTATAAGATGTCTTTAAGATGTTTATGATTTAGAATGTAGAGTATGTAAAACTGACATCTTAAAGACGTCTATCAGATATTTGTACACAGCAGATGCTTTCCAGGTGAAGCGATCTTCAGCAGACATACCTGTGCTATCCAGGGACTGACTTATGTTCCTCACAAAACACTTAAAACTCTCAACTATTAACACTAAAGATTCTGAGAGTTTTCAGCTCTCTAAAATGACTCTTTTGGATGGTTGTCAGGGAGTATGTGTGGTTGCTAGTGTTCTGTCAAATGGATTTAATGTCAAGTATGATATTCATTTTCCTATATAACGTTTAAATTCCATTCTGTACATGCAGGTTTATACTCACTATATGTTGTACTGTTGTTTGTTGCACTGACTTTGATTCCAGGCACATCTGCAGACATTCCCTTCTCTGATCAAGAATGTCATTTTTTTGCTACATCCGTGTCGTTGGACACCAAATCCACCACAGCTGCAGTACATATGTTTGGTTCTTTAGCAACATCTTCAGACACCAAATCCACCACAGCTGCAGTACATATGTTTGGTTCTTTAGCAACATCTTCAGACACCAAATCCAGCACCACTCCTGTAAAAGCGTGTTTTGCTTTAGCCCCATCTTCAGGCACCAAATCTGATCGCAATAAGCCTAAAAAAAAAACCGAAGTACCTCAGTTCTCTCTTGGAGGTATAATATAGAATTATTTAAACAACAACTATTTTAAATAAACAGTCTCACTGCCCACTTCATAACTATTGGTTTTCATACTTTAGCAGAATTTTCACTCTTGCTGGAAAATGAGTGGAGAAAAATGAAGTGGAGTGAAGAGTAAGTAGACCCACCACTATGAAACCGGATTTTCAAACATCCAGGTATCAGTCGCTTTTAATTTAGACTTAAACTGTGTGTTTAGAGTGAGAGAGACACTGATGGAGTCTGTCAGGTCATTTAAACCCGCCAGCGAGGCTGTTACCGAGGCCAGAGTTCTGCTGATCGGTCCAGTCGGTGCTGGAAAGTCCAGCTTCATCAGCTCTGTCCAGTCTGTCTTCTCTGGACGGGTCATCAACAGGGCCATGGTGGGCTCTTCATCCTCCACCAGCTTCACTAAAAAGGTAAACGGGACTAGAACTTGCAAAAGCTTTGTGATCAAGCTGAATCTGAGGTTGACGATCAGCATTTCTGGAAGGTTTCACTGACATTTTGCCTTCATATTTTGAAGGGTTCAAGCTATATTTCGAGTCTATTTGTGAGAAGTAGTGATTCGATTTCTTCTGTTTTCTTTGGTGTTTCTCAGCTTCGCTCTTACAACATCAGAGGAGCAGGAGAGAAAGCAGACGAGCCCACAGCTCTGGTCTTGTGTGACGTGATGGGTGTAGGTGAAGGAGAAAGCACTGGACTCACTCTTCACGATGCACTGTCTGTCATTAAAGGACACGCACCAGAGGGACACCAGGTACATTAAAGCTGGATAAAAGGACATTCATGCATTTAAATATACAGTAAAAACAGACAAGTGTAATTGGCAGTGACAAAACTTCAGGATTTACAGGATAGCATTAAAAACAATGGTGAAGTTTGAATTATTCTAATTATATGACATTGAAGTCTACACCTTAAATATAACAGTAAGGACACAGAGGAATTATATTGATGCACACACTTGTAGAAAGATATTTTTCCAGCTGATCAGAATCCACCAACTTTTATAGAGTTTGGGGATTTAAAATGACAAATGCTATGAGTGCTTATAATAAACAAAATCTTGTCTTCCATTGGTGTGGATGACAATATAGTTGTCATTACAGTTATTGTCTGAAGGGCATGTATATTTTACAGTTCATGAATGTATATATTGTTAAATTGTATAATATTAATATTCCAATCTACTTTACATATTTAAATCTGCTATGTACTTTAAATGCTCAGATAATCACCATAATTACACAAATAAAAGATCTCATTATGACTATGACGTTTAAATTATAAGAAATATTAACTAAATCAGGGTTTTTAAAACTTTTTGATGTTAGGGACCCCCAAATATGATGATTCCCTAGTGAAGGACTCTGTTGTTAAAATATAAAGGCAGCTGGGAGAAAACATATTAAATGTAATAATATTAAGACAATAAAAAAAAAAAAAAAAAAAAGTAAGTTTTGTAAGTTTAAATAATTGTCTTTTATATGATCAATTGTTAAAAACTGATCAAATATTATCTGGAAAATATTTCGGTTTTGTTAAGTTAAAAGCTTATCTGAGATTAACACTTTTTTTATTATTATTATTGTTTTAATTCATATTTAGAAAATAAATTATGAAAAAAAGAAAAATAATTGCAGTGAATCTCTTGATTTTTGAGCAAGAAATCAAAGGCTATTAAATTTCGTCAATGTGAACATAAAACACCCTCGACCCAATCTGAAAACCCATGAACTACATGAAGTAACATCAAATGTAGCATAGCACATATCAGTGCCCATAACTAATAATAATACTAATAAAAAAAAGTAACCATTTAATTCCCGTTTCTACATAAATATAAAGTGATTCATATTTTTCAAACTTAAGTGTTACAAAATCTAGAGAGTAGAAATTGCATTTCCTTTCTTGGATAATGAAGTGCACATTTTCACTGTAAATTAATGTGGTAATTCCGACTATGTTTACAAAAACATATTTTTTACAGTAAACTGTAACTATCTTTTGAAACGTGATGTGATTTTTCCGCATGATATAGTTTTTACTGTACTGTAGAACATGACATTCTTTTTTATATTAAAATTACAAGTATTTTTACACTGAACTCATCTCATAACTCAATGTTGACAAAGTTAACAGTACAGTTATTACTGTAAAACATTGCTTTGTCTTTATAGTTTAGTCCTGAGCATCCGATTGGAGCAGAGACTGTGGGCTTCGTAAGGAAACCCAGCTCAAATGATAAAGTGCACTGTGTGGTGTTTGTGATAGACGGCTCGAGCATCGGTTCATACGCCAAAAGCTTTGGCGCAACCTTCCAGCAGTTAAGAGAGCACATCAGCAACTTAGGTGAGTTGTGTTTGAAGAATGAATCAGATGTGCAACATTAGCTTCCAAAGAAAGAAAGTGGAAACGGGCTCAACAGAACAAAAAACTAATTTGTTCTTAAAAAATTCACAGCACAACTATTACGTTACTATAGTTGAAATCACTTTCAGAGCAATAAAAATATTGACACAAATCAGAATCCATCCTGTCTTAAAGAGCTCAGTTTTATAAAGTGGCAGACGACAAAACCTAATTTAAAGATCTGTTCACACAGTCTTCGATGCTTCACTTAATAGTCTTGAGCCATGTTTCATAAATACTGCGACTATGAAGAATCTACTCACTTAATAGTCTTGAGCCATGTTTCATAAATACTGCGACTATGAAGAATCTACTATCATCTTCTGAATTTCAGGTGTACACCAGGTGGCGCTACTGACCCATGTGGACCAGGTGTGCCCCGCTAGCAGAAGTGACATCACCAAGGTTTACAGGAGCCAGGCTATTCAGAAGGCGGTATGTCATGCTTGATGCTTTGCCATGTTCTGCTGTCTGCCACGAGCATCGCGGGATTCATTCTGTCTTCTGATCTGTCCAGATGGTGAAGGCCGGAGAGCTGCTGGGAATGGCCACATCCTACATCGTCCCGGTGAAGAACTACTGCTCCGAGCTGGACCTGGATGAAAACACTGATATTCTCCTGCTCAAAGCTGTTGATCATATCTTACAATATGTGAATCTCTACTTTCAAGACAACAGCGATTAAAGCATCACAGGAAGAATTCACTTTCGAAAAAGGACCAAAAAACAGTTCACTCCAGTTTTGTCCCATTGAAATGTTGATGCCAAAGCTTGTATTTCTTTGCTAGAAAATTGTGGTGATTTTAATTTTTTAAAAACAGCTTTTACTTTTAATAACAGTATTTGTGATGTCAAACTGTCTCCTTGAATTATCACTCAAGTTTGACTAAAGCTTTGCTTTTAATAAAGTTTGCTATTTCTTTGCTCAAACCTACAAAAATAATGTATAGGTTGTAATACTGTAATATATTATTATATGACATAAACCATGGCCATGATAATATTTTTGTCTAGCTGTGCTTTCTTATATTTTGAAATTTTTCATATTTTACACTTGAGGCCGGTTCTCACCAAGAACTATAGATAGGCTAACTATACTAGCATCCACATCAATACAACGCTTTATTCTCCATCTGCTTTATTTATCGTTCTTCAGCCAGAAAACAATAAAATAAAATATTGTTCTGAAAGAACGGTATCGTTTTTGTCTGTCGTTGTCCTTATCGCTGTAGTGTGAATTTTCCTATTGACATAGAATTAGGACGATTATTAAAACGTTATAATTATCGTCCTTGGCGTGATGGGTTTTTACACAGTTATTCAAAACACGAAAAGGTTTCTGCGTTGGCCGGGAATCGAACCCGGGTCAACTGCTTGGAAGGCAGCTATGCTCACCACTATACCACCAACGCCTGCTGACTGTAGTGCGCGCTAGTGTCACATGATCATCTTCACAGCACAGGAACCTGAATAAACGATCGATTTGTAAGAGAGAGAACGCTTCGCGCTTTTTGGCGAAATTCGTTGTGTTGAATTAGAAATGTGTGTTTTTGCTGGCGGGTGTTTGGGGTGTTGAATCCAATGTTTTAAAGGGTTTATTTGTCAGGTTGATCAGTGAAGTCTATCAGTTTCAATGAGTGATGCCTGATATAACTTCACACACAACTCCGCTGCAGCAATGTGTACAACATCATCAAAACAATCATCCAGCATTTACAAACCTCTCCAGTAAAGCGATGAGGAAAGACACACGTACCATGTGATGAATCTGCGTAGCGATGGATCTCTTTCTGTGGGTTCATCATCGCACCAGCAGGTGGCGGCAAGTGAATCATTCACTGAACCGATTCCTTCAAACACGTTGATCCATTCAGGGACGCAACTGGCAATATCATGAAAAAAAAGTATTATGAATATGACATAAAAAAGTTACAATATTGGGCGACTTGTTAGTTGAGTAACTGTATAACAAACGAAAATGCCTCCAATCTTCTTAAAAAAAGTGTGTGGTATAAAGACGAATTGCGTCCAAAGAGTTCGTTGGCTCAAGGCTTAAAACTCTCTGGATAATTGTGTTTTTTAGTCTCTGTGTGGAGAAAATGAATGGGGATTTCATTTCAGAAACACATTACTGTACATCCCTAGTTCAGCATGCACTCGCGCATGCGCTAAGACGTCAAGTACGTAACGAGGATTTACGACGTCATGACGCTAGACCCTGGCGCGAGAGGGTGCTTGGCATGATCGAGCAAAATAAATAACGACCCGACTTCAGCCGAGGACCCTGGAGCGAAGGTGAGTTATTAATTACCTTTAGATACCTGTTACAGAGGAGGACAGTCTTTGTGAAGACGAGCTTCGCTGATCCAGACACAAGTCAACTGCGAGCTCGAGACTAAGCGGGTGAGTGAGTGAAAGTGACGGGGGGGGTTATTATTAAACACACGACCATCAATAGACACGTTTGTCTCGTTTAAAACAGCCTGACATTTGTTGTGAGTGATGTTTAGACTCTAAAGGATCGAGGTTTTTCCTGCATGTTTGGTTACTCGTGTTGACAGTTGAACAGGCTGCGAGAGAATCACAGTATTCTGTTGATATTTGAGCTGTGTTTACTAGCAGACAGCTGTTTATCAGATAGACGCGCGATGCCTTTTGTGACAGAAGTACACGTGGTTGATGCGGTGGTGTGGTGCATAAACACAGTGACTAGGTTAAAACAGCATCTTTAAAACTAATCTGAACAATTAGCCAAAAGGTAATTTTTTTCTCATGACCAATGTTTGTATGTAATTGTAAAAAAAATAAAATAAAAAGTAATAATAATAATAATAATAATAATAATAATAATAATAATAAAATGCATCACCCGTCTTTTAAAATCAGTGTCTGGTTGCATAAACTGCTAGATTAGTGTTACACGTCATCTAATTTGTTTTCTTTAAGACTGGTCTAACTTTTGTAGGTTTGTTATATTAAAATGCAAAGTGGTTTATGCAAACATTTAATGCACAATAAGTAAGTTTATACTAACTTTTAAGACTAGTCTAAGCAGTTTATGTGATCAGCCACTGTCTGGTTGTGGGTTCAAAACCCCAAAAAGCCTGGTGCGTTAACTAACAATATTGTTTCAAGAAACTAGAACTAACCAGTAATAAGACATCTGCAAAATTATTCTATTTAATAAGTGTTAATATTTAGCAAACCTTTCAAAATAATGTTCAACAATATTAAAGATAATTTTGTATTAATATTTAAAAATATGTATTTGTATTTTTTTTTCAGGATTCTTTGATGAATAGAAAGTTCAGACGACCAGCGTTTATTTGGAATAGAAATATTTTTGTCACTTTGGATCAATTTAATGCATCTTTGATGAATTAAAGTATAATTTCTCACTTTTTGGATCACAGTTATAAGAGCTATGGTTCATGAAAATGTACTTCATGAATATAATGTTACAATGTAAAATAAATCAATAAATAAAATGGCCCTTCAACAGGCTTTGTTTTCTTTAAAGGGATCATGAACTGAGAAACCAAAATTTCTTTGATCTTTTGACAGATAAGAGGTCATTGTACTATAAAAGCATCCTGTAAGTTTCAGAAATCAAAACTTTCTCATTAGTTTAAAAACAGCTTATATTGAAGCCAGTCTGCCAAAACGGCAGGTTATGGATTGTGCAACTTTATGACATAATAGTGTGGCTAAACTCCGCCTCCGCAGAAGATCAGTGCCTTCTTCTACAGCACTGCCTATTTAGCCCCGCCCACCGATTCTACAGCACTGCCTGTTTAGCCCCGCCCACCGATTCTACAGCACTGCCTGTTTAGCCCCGCCCACCGATTCTACAGCACTGCCTGTTTAGCCCCGCCCACCAATTCAACATCACTGCCTGTTTAGTCCCGCCCACCAATGCACTGCCTGTTTAGCCCCGCCCACCGATTCTACAGCACTGCCTGTTTAGCCCCACCTACCGTTTCTATAGCATTGCCTGTTTAGCCCCGCCCACCGATTCTACAGCACTGCCTGTTTAGCCCCGCCCACCGATTCTACAGCACTGCCTGTTTAGCCCCGCCCACTGATTCAAAATAGGACAGCGAATAGCCTATTCTAAATTATGATGTTTTTTGATGTAAAATATTGATAACATTATAAGTGGACGTCAGAGAACAGTGCTAATAAAAAAGACAGTTCATGACCGCTTTAAGCAGAATATAACATATTGATTTTGAGGTGAAATATGATTTGAACAATCAAGATCCACATGTGTGTGTGAGAGAGTGTGTATTGGTTAATAATAAACCGTCTCGTCCTGCGGGACAGTGGAACGGTATGTTGCCTGATAAAGATGGACCGAGTGGAGGAGGAGGAGTCCAGGACGGCCCCAGGACAGAAGACCCTTCAGTGACCCTGTTCAGGGAATACCTGCGGCTGAAGACCGTCCACCCAGAGCCCGACTACGGTACCCAGATACCCCCTTACCCTGTCCTGCAGTAAATAGGGTATTTAATAGTGTTTCACCGTCTAGGTTTAGGTTTATGAAGCCAGTTAACCTTTGTTCAGGACTACGTGTTAACCCCTAAAACATCTAGAAATGTTGCCTAGGTAGGCAGCTTGCTAGTTTTAAGGCTAATTTGCTCTAAAAGGTGTTGTAATGCATTAACAGGGAAATCCATCCAAAGTCCATTAGTTGACCTTTGACCTCTGTCTCAAAGTTATGATTAATTAATACAGTAAACTAGGTGTAAGCACTGATTTGATAGTTGTTGTTGTTCTTTTGTTTTTGTTTTTTTTTTTACTACAGTTTAGGTTCAATTTATGCAGAAATACAGAAAAAGTATTAAAGTCATAGATCACCCCAAAATAAAAATTCATCATTTACTCACCCTTTAAAATGTTTATGACCCAATTTGATTAAAATGTTATAAAGATACTTTGTCACTTTATTTTGTCAAATTTCTGGAATTGATTCCAAAGCTGTATGACTTTCTTTTAATTCTGTTGAACACAAAAGAAGATGTTTTGAACAATATTGGTAAATATAGAGTTTAAGTAAGAACTAAGAATCACTGTGATATTTCTCAAAATATCTACTTTTGTGTTCCATAGAAGAAAGAAAGTCATAAAGGTCTGGAACAACATGAGTTATGAATTCCAGCATTTTGGCAGAAATATGAAGTATCTTGTGACATCTTTGTAACAAATCGGGTCTGAGAGTTCACACAGGAGCTTAGTATCAGCTATTTAGTTTGTATTCCGTTTGGCTGCACCATTTATTTTTAATACAGGGCTAGTAGTTTGTATGTTTGCCTTTAGTTAAACAAGTCACATAATATCATATTGACTTTTTTTTAAAATCAATAAACAGCTTTTATAAACATGTTGAATATTTTGTAAAGTCATGCGAGTTGACAATCTTTTAACAGTTTTTTGTAATAAATTGTAATAAATTGAATTTTCATTGAAATATGATGAAATTAAATATTTTGTACATTTACATATATAAATAATATTTAGCACCTATGTCCATAATAAGGGACAAAAAATCCTAATACAGTAGACTGAAAAAAATCTACTAATTTTACATTTATATGAATTGATGTTTTAAGGTGACGTAGTTACGTGTTACATGTACTTACTATTAGTAATAACAGTAAATTATGCATAATTACAAGCAACTAACCCTAAACCATACCATAACTTACATAACTCCTACAGTAGGTACATGTTGTTATTATTATTGTAGTAATTAGTATTACTCAGTAGCCTTCTTATTTGTGTATTTACACTGTAACAGCATCACCTTAAAATAAAGTGTAACAGATGTTTATGTTCATTTTTCAAGTGGGTGAAGATAAAAATCTTTGTCACTATTTTATATTTGTTATTAAAAAAAAATATATGTATATATATATATATATATATATATATATATATATATATATATATATATATATATATATATATATATTTATAATACACTAATATACAGGCACACATCTGTTTTCTCTCAACTGAACTGTTTACTTTCACTTTCGACATAACTAAGTGTGATGTAAACCTTGTGTGTTTTTACAGTATAAGTGAAATCAGACGCGAAAGAAAACTCATTCCAGTAATCAGGTGCTGTTTGACAGGCTTTTAAGCGTGTGCCTGCTTCAGGTGTACGTGCTCAGAACAAGCGCATGTCAGAACAGCACGTGAATGAAATGTTTAACTGACAAGGCCACTGCAGATATATAGTTTTTACATGGAGTTACTCTTCTACTAAATTGAATGGGCAACACTTAACCCTTGTGCATCCTTATGGAAATTTTTTATTTTTGGTAATTTTGTTAATGCCAACAGGATATTTTTCCTGTTTTCTGCAAACTTTGGTTATCACAAATGAAAAGTTGATAACTATCATCTGTGGGATCGGTGAAGTAAATCTGCGTTGTGTCAATCACTCACTGTCAGATGCTGCGCTAAGGTTCCTGGAGCGGATGGCGGAGGAGCTGGGTTTACCCATCAAGAAAGTGGAGGTAATGAATGAGTCTTTAAACATTTAATCATGTTCTTCATCATGCACATCCATGTTCATTAAGCCTTGCACCATGTCCTAAACCTGTCCCTCAGGTGTGTCCCGGGCGGGTCATTGCAATCATCACGTGGGTGGGCAGCAGGCCGGAGCTGAAGTCTGTGGTGCTGAACTCACACACTGATGTGGTCCCGGTGTATGAGGTACTGCTGTAACACGTCAGTCACGTACAGATCACACCGCATGGGTCAGGATCTCACTCTACCCATCTGCTTCAGGAACACTGGAAATATGATCCATTTGCTGCTGTTAAAGATGCGGATGGCAACATCTACGGCAGAGGATCCCAGGATATGAAATGTGTCACGATTCAGTGAGTTTAAAACCAGCTACAAACTAAAAATTGTGTTCAAACCTTTGGCCTGGCAAGCCAGTGTTTGTGTAATATTAGTTACAGTTATAGTTTATATTTTGGTTAAAGTCACGAACATCTCGAGACGGACTAAGAACAGTCTGTCAGTGTAAGTCAGTAGTATTTTTAGTTGTTAATCCAGCCGATCAGTTCAATAAGATGAAGCCTAAGATAGTCAGAACAGTCTGAATGTCTAGACTGAATTCAGTGACTGAAGCTTGAAATCTTTTGGACTATTATAGTCAGATATTTTTGATCATCAGCTATGGCTTGGTTAGGCACCAACAAGCACACTAAGTGAAAAAAAAGAAAAATAATTTGTTATCCAAACAGGATATGAAGTTTGTTTGTGTACTGTATAAGTTTTGATTCTCTGCAGGTACATTGAAGCCATTCGCAGACTAAAGACTGCTGGGAAAAGATTTTCCCGCACTATCCATTTAACATTTGTCCCAGGTCAGACCTCAACAGCATGCCACATTAGTAATATTTCAAGGGCAATGGATTCCTATTGAAATGACTGGTTTTTGCCCTTGGGAAAATGTTGATCTCACCTTTATTAACAGAAGACACCATATTTAATTGAAAATGTAAATGAAAACTACAAGAAAACAAGTCAAGTGAAAACAAGTGACTAGATTCATGAAACACAAACCGATCGTTCTGCTCAGAACCATTCTTACGGAGATTGTTGCTTTGAATTGAATCGTAATTGAATTTTTACAACCACAAGCAGAACAAATTTGTCTTAATTGTTTGAAAATGAATAATTATGCATACTCTCATTGAAAATTTTAATCAGTATGATTTTACCTGTCTTTATAGTCAAAATTGACCCTGAATTTTAGTCAACTTTAATATAAGATCCTGGTCTTATTGTGACAGAATCATCAATGCATAACATTAAAGATACTTTTGATCGTGGAAGTAAATTGTGTTTTTGAACGGCGTTTTGCATTGATTTTATTTAATGTCTAATTTACGCAATCATGTTTACCTTGTATACTAGAGTTTTTAGTGTGTATGATGAATGTAATTGAGATACACAACTACACAGCCTATCTCTAGACTGTATGTCTGCCCCTCACATCCTCATTTTCATTTGCATCAAATTAAACATGACGTGACAAAGATCCATTGGTGCTTTTGTATCCGTTATGACAAGTGCTGCAATAAAAGCCACTTTGCCTACAAATGTATGGTGTTTTTAATGTTGTTGACAGATGAGGAGGTCGGTGGTCACAAAGGAATGGAGACGTTTGTGAAGCTTCCTGAATTTCACAAACTGAACATTGGTTTTGCTCTTGATGAAGGTAAACAAACCTGTAGATTCAGGCTTCTAGTTGTTGTAGTAGTGTTAGTATGCTCAGGATACCTCAAAAATGCAGACTTGATTTTAACAGTGAAGGGTAAATTTATTAAAGATTAGACCGCTTAAGTACCATTCTGAACAGAAAGACATGAACTGTGCTCAGAACAGTGCAGATAAAGCCTTCATGTACTCTACAGTACCAGTTTGTGCAGTTCAAGCTGCATACAATTCAGTGTTTAAACTTGGACTTTTGGCTGTTTCATTTGTTCACAGGTTTGGCAAACCCAACCAATGCCTATACTGTCTTCTACGGAGAGAGGAACCCCTGGTGTGAGTGTGACGTATGCCAGCAGTCACATTTACTCTGTGTGTGTTTGTGTGTTAACATGCATGTGCTCTGTCCCGCAGGGATCACAGTTCACTGTCCAGGAAGTCCGGGCCATGGTTCCAGGTTTGTGGAGAACACAGCAGCAGAGAAACTAGTGAGTGTTCAGAAAGTAATGTGACCAAACACACTGCAATCTGAAGAAGCAGATGATTCTGTCTTCAAAGAAGAGATTTTCTTTTATTATTTAATAATAATAATAGTAAGAGAATAAATTAATTTGATCAAAAATAAAAACAGTAAAAACTTTTATAATGTTTTATGTCTATAGATTTCTATTTCAAATAAATGCTGTTCTTTTGAACTTCAACTTTAAAAAAGTATAGTTTCCACAATGTGAAGCAGCACAACTTTTTCAAACATTGATAATTAACAGAAATGTTTCTAGCAGCAAATCAGCACATTAGATTTCTGAAGGATCATGTGACAAATAAAATGCAAAATCATCTTTCAGCATACAGTTGTTGAACTATTAGAAACAAAACTTAAACAACTTTTTGAAAATGTGTAATAGTTGTCCATACATTTTTCAAAAGTACATTAAATATTTGTACTATTAATCAGTATAAAAATGATCCATTTTTTTTTTTTTTTTTTAAATTAAAATCATGGGTTATTCTATCCCGAAGTCTATTTTTATCATGTTTCTGATGCGTCTGTGCCTGCTGTGTCCACAGCGGCGAGTTATAAACTCCTTCCTGGAGTTCAGAGAGAAGGAGAAACACCGGTGAGCTTCATTCTCAGTCTGTATTCCAAACGGCTGCTTACAGGAGGTCTGTTAAAGGTGAAAATACACCTGTGTGTGATTTCCAGGCTGAACACCAGTGAGTGTTTTACTCTGGGTGATGTCACAACCGTTAACATGACCATGGTGAAAGGGGGCGTGGCTTACAACGTGGTTCCAGCGGAAATGGATGTCAGCTTTGACTTGAGAATCCCTCCCACCGATAACCTGCAGGTGTGTATCTGGACCGTTACAAGGGGAACGGCTGTTTGGTCCTGTCATAAGTTCAGTTACACCCCACCACCCTTTTTATTAAATCATTTGTCTTGAACTGACTCTTTGGCCATGTGTCACTTCCAGTTCTGTTTATTTTACAGGAGTTTGAAGAGAAGATTAAAGCCTGGTGTAAAGAAGCTGGGGAGGACGTGACATATGATTTTGCACAGGTCAGATTTATTTTTACACACCAAACACAGCTCCAGCTGGCCTCATCTCATGTCTGGTTAATTCATGTGTCTGCCAGGAGACTATATCCACATACACACTGTAAGGTTTCTGGAGTGACAACTGCATTAAATACGGGAGTGAATCCCTGTAAATTATCATCAGAACTCAAAACTGCGATGATTGACACCATGCTAACCATAGCATCTGGCATCTTGTGTGTTTGATCTCACTATTTTTAACCACAGTAATATTATGGTGACCAAAGACAAGTCTCTTTATTTTCGTCGATTTTAACTAAACCACCATCGACAGAGCCGTCGTGTTTTGTTTATGTTTGGAGGTCTGCTTTGCAGCGTGCACTCTTGAAGGGTTGCCTTGTCTATTATTATAAGCAACGCTCATTAAGCATCTTTGGGCTTTGTTTTTAAAGCGTTCTAGTTTGAGTTTGCAGGTTATGCAGGTCGCTATATTTTGCTATGTGACTATTCCAAGATAACAGATTTGGATTTTAATTCATTAGAAATTATGTTCTTGTTCCTATTTATTTATTTTTTTAAGATATGGCAACACTAATGAGTCAAAACGTACGCTTTGATTTCTTGCACCACACATACAGAAAAGACACGACTGCATTTAAATACTTCATTAACAACTAGTTCGGTTCTGTACTCACTCCGTAGAATGTGATTGTCACTACCTGCCATTTTCGGGAGTCAGTTTGGTTGTAGAATGCAGTTGTCACTCCTGTAAACTACTGAACTGTGTGTGAACAAGCACAAGAGACTCATGATCTGGATTAAATCTGTTGTTTTTTTCTGCTCTTCAGAAACACATGGACCAGAATTTCACATGCACAGAGGAGAGCGACCCCTGGTGGCACGCGTTTAGCTCTACCTGCAAAGCCATGTGAGGGAAAAGTAGTTTGTTGTAAAGTTTTGTGAGCCATTAGATTTAGTTGAACATATGAAGACATGTGATTCTATCCATCTCATGACAGAAACATGACTGTGAAAAAGGAAATCTTCCCCGCTGCCACAGACAGCCGCTTCATCCGGGAAGTAAGTCAGTTTCACTTCTATCTGCAGAAACAAACAACCTGATGCATCATCTAAAAAAAATCTAAAATAAACCTGAACTACTCAAAAAGTAAGTCATTTCTGTGATGTGCAGCTGTATTTTCAGCATCATTACTCCAGTCTTCAGTGTCACATGATCTTCAGAAATCATGAAAATATGCTGATTTGCTGCTCAAGAAACATTCATTATTCATACATGTTAAATGTGTAGATATTTAAAACCATACTGACCCTAAACTAGTGAATTTCATTAATTTTGTGTGTCATACCCCTCCATAGATGGGTTCCTATTAATATTATTGTGAATTGTGTATTTGTAGGAGGGTCTTCCTGCCATTGGTTTCTCTCCGATGAATCTCACTCCCATCCTGCTTCATGATCATAACGAGTACCTGAATGAGCAGGTGTTCCTGCGGGGCATCCAGGTGTATGAGCGTCTGCTCCCGGCTCTGGCCAGCGTGCCGCCTCTGAGCGGAGAAGAGTAGAGGAACACACTCCTCCTCTCCTGCTTGAATCTCTCACAGCTGCTTCTGCTCCTCGTGGTTCTGAGTACGGTGCTGATTTCTGCACATATCAACAAATGAATCTGCCATAACACCAAAGATGGGCTGATCCCATATAATGAAGATCACCGTTTATGTTCGCTTTAATTGACTCAGGAGCTGATTTATTTCAATAACATCTTAGATATGCTTTTAAGTCTTATTTGTCAGCTGATATCCACAATTAGGAGCTTATATACACTGCGTTCCAAATTATTATGCAAGTGATATAGCAATAGGATTATGGTACAATAAAGAGTCAGATTTTTTTTTTTGTGTTGTTTTTCACATCTTTTTAGATAACTTTTAGATAACTTTTTTTCATACTTTTCATCTTCAGAAAGATCTTTCTTCCTCACCATATTTCATGAGAACTGTGACTTGCTTAATAATGTGGAACAACCACTTTAAGAAGGGTTTCCATTTACCTCAGAAGACCTCAAACTATTGACCAAACCTGTCTGAGATTGATACCAGTTATCTAAAAAGATGTGAAAAACCACACAAATAAATATCTGACTCTTTATTGTACCAAAATCCTATTGATATAATAATTTGGAATGCAGTGTAAACTGTAGTTTTAATTCATAATGTGTAAATTTAACACACTTGAATTAGGCAGTTTGTGTCTCATATGAATAAAGAAACTGATTTCAGAGACTCAAACTGTATAGCTGTGCTTTCCATAGATGCGTTATATTTTTTTAATACAAATGATTTTGATGCAAACGTAGTTATATATACTGAAAATGTGAATGGGTCATTAATTAATATGAGACTACATTACTGCACAATAACTACAATAAAAATGAGTCACATTTAATGATTTTATGTTTTATAATTTTTGATGTACCTCAAACTTTGTTTCTTTTCTTTTTTTGGAAAAAAAATGTAGTAGATGTAGTTGATTGGTGCTACTTTGCCCTCCTGATTAAAAAGAGGTACACAGTAAAATCCTGAGTGTTAAATTAACACTGCTCAGAGCAAATATGGTCCCACTCTACTAAGCCATATTCGCACGGGATTAGTATTACCTGGTGACCTCCAGTCTTTTGTAATAATTGCGGAGGTTGTCTGTGATCTTAATCCTGTGCGAATCGTCCATGTCTGTAATTTGGCCTGCATTTGGCGGGTCGTATAGCATTTTTCGAGGTTTTTGTTTCCTGTGCGCCTTTTTATCCATCTTTCGTGAAGAATGGAGCTGCGTTGGAGTGTTTTGATAGTATTTTGGGTGCTGTCATCATATCGCTACACCATACAATTTGCAGAAAGAGAAAACTGAAAAGGTTTTGAAGTTAATGTGTTACAAATAGTAACACAGTAATAGTAACACTACTGCCAAAATACAGACAGCATGTTACATGTTCCACAAGAGACAGTAATATATTGGATCACTGTTACACCACAATAAAGGATGCATATCACTCTGTTCCACGAGCAGCTTTGGGACGTTCTGATCACTGTCTTGGTTCATCTTATACCGACCTACAGGCAGAAACTAAAATCAGCTAAACCTGTAGTAAGGACTGTAAAAAGATGGACTAATGAAGCAGAGCAGGATTTACAATCTTGTTTTGACCTCACTGATTGGAGTGTTTTTGAAGCTGCTACCACCGATCTGGACGAACTCACAGAGACTGTAACATCTTATATCAGTTTCTGTGAGGATATGTGTATTCCTACCAGGACTCATCTAACTTAAAACAATGACAAACCATGGTTCACTGCAAAACTCAGACAGCTCCGTCAGGCCAAAGAAGATGCTTACAGGAAGGGGGACAATGTCTTGTATAAACAGGCTAAATACACACTGGAAAAGGAGATCAAAGTGGCAAAGAGGAATTATTCTGGAAAAATAAGGACTCAGTTCACTTCACTTCCAACGACTCAGCATCAATGTGGAAAAGTCTGAAAGAGATCACCAATTACAAGACACCACCCCCCAGCACTGTGGAGAATCAACGACTGGCAGACGATCTGAATGAGTTTTACTGCAGGTTTGAAAGAAGAACACCCATCACCTGCCCTGAACACCTCTCCACACAACCGTTCACACCATTCACAACTCCTGCAACCCACCCTGAATGCCTCTCCAAACAACAGCAGATGACATTGCACCCCAAATCATCACAGACTGTGAAAACTTATCACTGGACTTCAAGCAACTTGGGTTATGAGCTTCTCCACCCTTACTCCAGACTCTAGGACCTTGGTTTCCAAATGAAATACAAAACATGTTCTCATCTGAAAAGAGGACTTTGGACCACTGGGCAACAGTCCAGTTCTTCTTCTCCTTAGCCCAGGTAAGACACCTCAGGAGTGGCTTAACAAGAGGAATACGACAACTGTAGCCAAATTCCTTGACACGTCTGTGTGTGGTGCTCTTGATGCCTTGACCCCAGCCTCAGTCCATTCCTTGTGAAGTTCACTCAAATTCTTGAATTGATTTTGCTTGACAATCCTCATAAGGCTGTGGTTCTCTCAGTTGGTTGTGCATCTTTTTCTTCAACACTTTTTCCTTCCACTCAACTTTCTGTTAACATGCTTGGATACAGCATTCTGTGAACAGCCAGCTTCTTTGGCAATGAATGTTTGTGGCTTACCCTCCTTGTGAAGGGTGTCAATGATTGTCTTCTGGACAACTGTAAGATCAGCAGTCTTCCCCATGATTGTGTAGCCTAGTGAACCAAACTGAGAGACCATTTTGAAGGCTCAGGAAACCTTTGCAGGTGTTTTGAGTTGATTAGCTGATTGGCATGTCACCATATTCTAATTTTTTGAGATAGTGAATTGGTGGGTTTTTGTTTAATGTGAGCCAAAATCATCACAA
The DNA here is from genome assembly GCF_018340385.1 of Cyprinus carpio. Classification (NCBI taxonomy): domain Eukaryota; kingdom Metazoa; phylum Chordata; class Actinopteri; order Cypriniformes; family Cyprinidae; genus Cyprinus; species Cyprinus carpio. The sequence goes on along the minus strand of NC_056593.1, from coordinate 19,105,773 downwards.
TTAAAAGAACCAAAGACTTAAACTACTTCAGTATGTGTGCATTGAATTTATTTAATACACAAGTTTCATAATTTGAGTTGAATTACTGAAATAAATGAACTTTTCCACGACATTCTAATTTATTGAGAAGCACCTGTATATACTCTAACATATACATATACAGTCGTGACCAAAAGATTCATTCACATTGTTTCTAGATTATTGTGTAAAGCAGGCCTGAGTCCCTGCAGAGTTTAGCTCCAACCCTGATAAACTCACCTCCCTGTAGCCTTCTAGCAGAGGTGGGACTTTCGAGTCACAAGCAAGTCTTCAAGTCATATCCCAAGTCCTCAAAGAGTTAAAGTTAATGACATAATTAAGTGACTAATTAAACAATGATTGTGCATTAGTGAAGAACACCTGCCGTTATTGAGAATTACAGAGGATCAGATGTTGATGTTTTATTGGTTAAAATGATGCCACCAACATGGACATCAGTGTTTGCTTTTGTTGGGCTCTTGACCCTTGTCTTCCTGTGTGAAATCTGTCTCTGTAGCAGTGCATGTGATGTTGTAAAGCAAAGAAGAGATATTAGCTGTTTTTATGTGATGAGATAGTTATCATGAGCTGGCCGGATTACAATCAAAATCATTTGTTTTTATATATATCTGGGTTTTGCATAATAAATCCTGTGTAACCACAGCATGCAAAAAAAGTGCTGCTCTAATAGTTACAGTGAATTAATTTTAAATCTTTGTAATGCATATAAAAAATTGAACTCCAGTACCATTTAGACCAGGGATTTTCAAACTTTTTTGTCAGCCGGACCCCTTTGACCAAATAATTTACTTAAAGTACCCCCGAAGATTTGAAGTATATATTTCAATAATTTAATAGCACATTTGCATGTTTACTTCAAAAATATTTATTATTTATCCTTTTTAAAGTTTTAATCAGTAGTACATTTCAGTAGTATTGTTATAACACATTTGAACATATACAATTTCATATTAGAACAATTCAAATAACATATAATTTAAAATAACTTTATTACACATTACTTTTTTTCACACTGGACTATAATTTAGAAATCTTTTAATTTCCCAAATGGAGGTTTTCTTATTATTCATTTAAGTTTTCACTTTTACATTACATTTGAATAAAACTGTAACATTTCTTTACTTAAAAAAAAGTTAAATTGTAATGGAAATAATGTCTATATACACTGGTAGACATTCAGTGTGACAGGTGTCCTTTTAATGTGACAGGTGTGCTTGGTGAGCCTTGCACAAAACATCAATTCTGGGGGCAATCTTTGACAGGCACACCCTCATCTCATCTTTGACATCAAGACTTGCTCTTTGCTTTGTTTTAATGGAGTCCAGGGCTGAAAACCCACTCTCACACAAGTATGTACGTAGTTGCAAAAGGCCAGAGTACCTTTAGTGCCTTTTGTGTGAGCTCTGGATATGTTGACAAAACAACAGGGCTCAACCAAAATTATGTTATATCACGTCCACAATTCAGGAAATTCTGACGCAGAAATCAATCAACTTGTCCTCCTCTGTCACAGTTAAACTATGAGGGATGTTTGTACTGACATTTGTAAATGGATCTCTGATCCAGTCTTTGGTGATGTGGAAAATGACTTGAAAACAAAGTATTTTCTGAAACCATCAACAAGCACAGTGAGATGAGCACAGATTGTGTCAGAGATGTCCACTCTCTCTCCATCATTCAGCTCTGTGTAGCAGGGAATCATTGCTGTTACTCCATTTCTCACACGTTCTATCCAGTGTCGAACCTTCTCTGTAAATCCGTTGATTTTGTCGGACAGGTCCAGGATGTTTGTATGGGGACCCTGCATACTAGTGTTAAGTTTATTCAGTTCATCAAACACATCTGCCAAGTATGCAAGTTTTGCGTTCCATGCAGAGTCCTTGAAGTGTGTGGCAAAGTTCGAATTCTGATTGGATAAAAACTGAGCAATCTCATTGTGCAGCTCAAAAACTCACCGCAAAACGGATCCGCAAGATAGCCAGCGGACCTCTGAGTGTAAAAGAAGTCCATGGTGATCAGTGCCCATTTCAGCACAGAGTGCCGAGAAAATACGACCATTTAAGGGTTGTGTCTTAATTAAGTTGACAATTTTAACAACAGAAATAAGCACTTCATTCAGATTCGGGCACAGTTCTTTTGATGTGAGTGCTTCTCTGTGTAAAACACAATGTGTTACCACAATATTGGGTGACACCTGCTTAACACTAGACGTCCCAGAGATTTGTAACCCTCCTTTAGCCAAGTGGATGCTAACTGGCTAGTCTTTTGGCTATCATTAGCATCAATTCATGTGTAAATATGGTCATTATCTGAGCAATCTGCAGGGGGGTTGGGTGTGTGTGTGTGTGAATGGTTGCTGGTGGCTTGTTTGTATGTGTGGGGGAGGGAGGGCTGCTAAAAGCAGAGAACTTGATTGACCATGTCTCACATTGGCATGTAGGGTCTTGCCCAGGTGTAAACAGGTATGAATTAGCACATCTAATTGCATGCAGCTTGCTCTCAAATGAGAGGTAATTCCTTTTGTGCTGAGGTGGATAAAATCTCACTGCACATAGCCTACTACTTCAGTGCCCTCAAGAATTCTGTGGTGTACGAACCTCCTCTCCAAGAAAAGAAAATGCAGAGAAGACTCACCATTCGGCAGGCCTTGGAAATGATCCTGAGTGAAGTAAACCCTTGTGACTCAGATGGAGAAGACATAGAACTTCAGCCAGATTCTGACTCAGAGCTGTCTGATCTGTCTTCAGGTTAAGTTTCATTTCATATTATTTCCTATTTCATTTCAAACCAGTAAGTGGAAAACACCAAAAAAGCAGAGTGGAGTGACATAAACCACTTTTACATTTACTCTGCCTTTTTTGTATTGTCCACTTTTTTTGTTTGTACTACTTAGCAGACATTCGCTGCCATCTGAAGTGCAAAACATTATTAGTTGTTTCTTTGCTTTAGTTGTATCTTTTTATTTAGGAAGATATTTCAGACATTATTCCGATACAGAGAAGGAGATACTGGAATTATTATTAGTATCTATGCATGCATTTGTGATATCATTTGACTTTTCCATTGCTCACAATTTGAATTTGTTCACACTGCAGATGAGGAGACTGCTCCTCAACCAAAAAAGAGAGCCCGTTTGGGAACTGACCTGACAGAGACAGCGAAAGATGGCACAGTGTGGCATGAAGAACAGGTGGGGACGCGTCTCCCTTTCACCCCAATCAAAGCGTACGCTGCAGATGGAGAGCCAATGGCTAAGGCCAGGAAAAGTATCTCGAGTCGGCTTCAGAGCTTCCTGTGTTTCATCACTCTTGACATGCTTCATAGCATTCAAGAATGGACTATTCAACATGCACAGGAAAAGGAGCATGTTCATTGGTTCATGGCCCTCCCTGAACTAATGGCATTTGTCATCTTGCGGGGCTTACCAAGGTTCCATCACTACGTGACTGCTGGTCAGCAAACCTGGGAAACCCACATATCATTGGAACAATGCCGCGAAACCGCTTCCAAGACATCATGCGACACCTACGCTTTGATGACAGGTCCACCCGGAGTGATCGAGCAAAGACTGATAAGTTTGCTGCAATTTCCAGTGTGTGGGGGATCATTTGTCACCAATTGCATCACGTCCTACAACCCTGGTCTACATATCACCGTTGATGAACAGCTTTTCCCGTCAAAGACTCGCTGCTGTTACCTGGAGTATATTGCAACTAAACCTGACAAGTTTGGTATCAAGTTTTGGGTGGCTTGCGACCTAAAATCCAAGTACATTTGTAATGTCCTCCCATATCTTGGCAAGGACCCTAGTCGTCCAAGTGGAGAGAGACTGTCTGAAAATGTAGTGATGAGGCTGATGGAACCATTCCTAGACAAGGGCAGAAATGTTACCACGGACAATTTCTTCACATCGCTGTCACTTGCGCATAAACTTCTTAGCCGGAAAACCACCATCCTCGGCACAGTCAACAAGATTCGCCGGGAAATCCCTCAATCCGCTAGACACACAGATCGCAATGAATTCACCACTCAGGTATGTTGCAGGTCTTTTGTGGTTCTATGTTTTTGTGTTTCTAATTTTTAGAATCAACACCGCCAAGTGTGTCATTGTGTGTAAAAGTGCTATGAAAATAACAATTTATCTTATTTATTAGGTGTTTTCAACCACTGCTGCTACGCTGACGGCGTATGCGCCCAAACGGAAGAAGACCGTCTACATTCTTAGCAGCATGCACAGCGTGATTCAGACTGATAATACCACCAAAAGGAAGCCAAACACTGTCACCCTTTACAACACCACAAAGTGCGCCGTGGATGTGATGGACCAGATGGTGCGGGAGTACACTGTCCGCACAGGGACACGGCTACAGATACACATGTGGTAAATGCAGACGGGAGATACCATGCCAGTGCCAGGATTGTGAGTGATTGCTGGAATGTACTCACTCACTTTTTAATATTATTTGTAAATATGTGTACAAATGGTTGGTTTCTTTATTTTATTTTGTACTATTTTTATCAATAAATCTCAGCAACAAAGGAAAAAAAAACATGTATGTTGATTTCTCCCTAAGATGGCAAAGTGAAACACAAGTTTCCTTGAAGTGGCTCAGCATGGCCCCACATTGTTTACATAACAAAAGCAACTGTTCACAGCTGATTAAGGATATTAGCCTAAAGCCTTCCAGCCCATCGGCTGTCCTGCGGGTTTTATAGGTAGAAAAGCCAAATGGCTGCTCTCTGGGACTTCTAGTGTTAACTCTTGCAACAAATCCCTTCTTTGAGCCCATCATTGCTTTAGCTCCGTCGGTGCATATGCTGATGCAGTTCTCCCAACTAAGTCCTTTTGATGTCATGAATCGATTGATTACGTCAAAAATCTCAGCTCCTATTGTTCTTTCTGGCAGGAAAAGCAACCCAAAACGTCTTCATTAATTTTGTTCTCCCAAACATAGCAAATAAAAACCAGCAGTAGGGCTTGACTTGCCACATCTACAGACAGCGCATACGGAGTTCCATTTTTAAGTCTATCAATTAGCTGTGCTTCAATCTCATCTGCCATTTCTGAAATTCTCCTGGAAACAGTGTTATCAGAGAGTGGTATTTGTTTTAATTTTTTAGCCTACTCTGGTCCGAACATAATTTTGCATATATCAACTGCGGCAGTAATAATCAGAGACTCCGCAATTGTATGGGCCTTTTTGCATTTGGCAATGTACTGTGATACGGCAAAGAAGACTTCAGGGCATTCTCAGCCACAGTGGCTGTTTTAATTATCAGCGTCTGCTGTTGTTTTAAACTGTCCAGCTTTGTCTGGAAAAAATCAGTTGGTTTTGTTGACAAGTTTTCATGTTTTGTTTCAAAATGTCTTCTCAAAAAAGCTGGTTTCATATATTCATTTGCCAGTTTCTCCATACATATAATGCACATGGGAGCGGGCTTTCCATTAACACCATCTATGGATGTAAATCTGAATTTGATGTAGTCCTCATTATATCTACGGTGCTTTTCTTGCTTTGGTACTTTTTTATGCTGGCTTGAGTTTGGAACTTCTGGGAATTTTCTTTTATTTGTGTATTAAACGAACTTGTCCATTTTGCGTGACTTCGCATTTTTCTGATATCTTGTCCGTTGTCATGACGTTGGTCACATGACACAAATTAAACAAAAAATATTTGTTTTTGTTAGTAAGTTTTGTTTAGATTTTTTATTTTAGTATTATGTAGCCTGTGGGCCTGGTTAGGTTTAGGATCCTTTAGTTCACTCTCTTCCTCTGACTCTTTAGTTTCATGTTTAATCACGTCGCTAATTGGGGGGGTGGAGCAGGCATTTAGTAAACCACTTAACGTGAGGGGAGCAGGCTTATATATAGACACCTGGGGTCCTTAGACTGTGACCGTGGCAATTTACTGCTGGCTCTGGTGTGGTGAATCAGTGATTCAGGTGCTGTTTTTGAGTATTCCGTGAGTGGATAGCCAGCGCTGATTGAGCCGCGGTGTAACATTGTCTCCTCGTGAGATCGTGAATGGGCGAGCGAACTATGGCAAAGTAATGCCAAACTACTTCTGTGTCCAACGAGCATCGACTGGATACTGTGACTGCAGTGGGGTGTTTACATCCAACCTAGTGTTTCCCATTCACTGTTAATGCTACGACAGGTATGTTTAAAATGGCCCTTTGCTGTTTTAACCAATATGTATATAGGAGTATATTTGTCTGGTATGCTTAGTATATGAAGACAGTTCAATGTTATATTGACCACCTTTGTTTGAGGCCATTCTATCATGTAATGTGTGAAGACTGCATCTAAAACATGATTTGTATTGACTGTAAATTATGATCGAACAACTATTTTTAATGGTGTGGTTGTGTTTACAGGTCTGTACAGGTTTACAGACCTGTACAAACCACTCTACTGGCTCCCATACTGATGGACTGGTGATTTTTAGTTATATCTGTTTGATTTATTTTTTTGTTAGTTTTCTTTCAAGCCAACCAACACCTTCAATTATTTTTTTTAATAAAGATTGTATTCTTATACTTTTCTACGAACCTGTGTTTGTACATTTTTATTGAGGCAGAGTTCCCCTTGTTCTGACACTTGCACTAACTAGCTAAGCTCAAGGGGTGGCGTAGTCAGTTGTATAATTAGGGGGGGCACCACAATTAGATAGCGTATTATTTATTTTTAAATAATTATATTTTAATTATCTGCTTGTCATCATCTCACGAACCCCCTGCAATTCCCCCCAGTTTGGGAAACCCTGATTTAGACACACAGAGACATCAATAACCAGCATATGAATCTCAACAATGATGACAATCAACAAAATGTTTCATGCTGCAAAGCATGCTGGGTAACACCATAGTAAAAACTCCCATCATGCACTGCAGTATGAATAATTATTGTCACCACTGTTAAGGATCGTATGATTAAGTGTTCATGTCTAAAAGCCTGAGCGGACACAGTTCTTTTTTTTTTTTTTTTTTTTTTTTTTTCTTTTTCTTCTCCCTCTTCTCTTCTCTTCTCTTCTCTTCTCTTCTCTTCTCTTCTCTTCTCCTTCTTCTTCTTCAATATCAAAGCATTACAGGGACATTTGTTTAGTGGGACTTTTGTTTACTTCAGTTCAATAATAGTGGCGCCTCAGTCAATAATCCAAAGAAAGAGGCCACTCCATATTATCAGAAATAGTAAGCTCATCTGCTATTTCAAGGTTTGATTCAGCAGTGTACAAATGTTTGTTGTGAAACAACATTGCTATTACTTAGAATCAAATTACTTTGAATTAGAAAAAGGGGCAAGAGACCAACTAAAGCAAGCCTTGACCCCAATTATGGCGGCATTGTGTTGTTGTTTTTTTGTTTTTGTTTTTTTTTTATTGTAGTTCTTGTGTTTCTCTTTTCTTCAGTGATGTTGATTGTTAACAGCAAGTGTTCATCACTAATGCACAATCATCATTTAATTAGTCACTTAATTATCTCATTAACTTTAACTCTTTGAGGACTTGGGATATGACTTGGGCCCCATTTACACTGCATGGTTCAAGTGACCCAATTCCGATTTTTTTCCTCTCATGTGGCACAGATCGGATATGACCGGTGAACGTGTAAGCAGGAAAAAACCGCATGGATTCCGATTTTCTCAGATCGGATTCAGGCCTCATTCATATGTGGTAATAAATCGGATATGAATCGGATACATGCATGCATGCATGTGTGTGCCATGTAAGCAGACAAATCGGATATTCCCCAGTAAATGCGAGTCATACATCATTAAAAAAAGTGACGTCAACTCAGGTGGACGCCACCAACTGAGATCACATGACTTATTATAGGCGTGATAGAGGACGAAGGTGTCACGGTTGGTAAACCGTGATCTCTGGGTGTTGGCACTTTGTGGTGAAGTCTGTGTGTTTCGCGTCTGCACTGATTAGTTTGTGGGCGTCTCCGTTAATTGTCATCAGCAACAGCTGTCACTCATTACTCATTCCCTTTATATTGGCTTGTCTCACGTCTTGTGTTTGTGAGATCGTTGTTTCATGTCGCTTACCCTGTTTGTTTGGCTTCAGCGTGTCTGCGTTGGATGTTCGTGTTTTCCCGGAACCTCATCCACTCTACGCACTTCCACTCAGCAACAAATACTTACCTTCGGCTCTATTCCCCGCAGTTCCTGTGCCATCCTCTCCTGCTGTCTTCTCACCGTCATCATCCGGATTCCTCACCACCTTACCACCATCTTGGATTTTTGTCTTCCCAGCATCATTGTCTTTTCCCTGTTTGTTTATTTATTTTCATTAAAAACCATAACTCGCTATTGTTTCCAGTCCTTCCTTCACCCAGCCGTCACAGAACGATCTCACCTACATGGAAGCAGCGAGCACCAACACACTCACGGACTTTATGCATCACAGTGTGAAACTTATGGATCAGCAGCAGGAGAGCATCTCGAACACCGGACGCGCTGTCCAAGCGCTGGTGGCACAGGTGTCCGAGCTCAACCAGCAGATCCATCAGCTCACCTCTCCCACTGCGCCCATCGCACCGCCTGCGCTGCCCGTCCCCCGGGAGACCCCCCAGGATCATTTCCGGCCAGTGCCGAGACTTCCGGCGCCTGAAAACTACTCCGGTGAGCCAGCCTTTTGCAGAACTTTCTTGAATAAATGTTCAATGCATTTCACTTTGCAGCCCCGCACCTTCGCCACCGAGGAATCCAAAGTGGCGTTTACGCTCACGTTACTGTTGGGCAAGGCAGCCCTATGGGGGACGGCGGTGTGGGAGAATCAACATCCGTGCTGTGCCTCGTTCCACGCCCTCTCTGAGGAGATGAGGAGGGTTTTCGATCGAGCCGCGGCCGGCAGGGAGGCCGCTCACCAGCTCTCAAACCTTCGTCAAGGCACGTCATCTGTCACGGATTACTCCATCGAATTCCGCACCCTGGCGGCCGCGTGCCAGTGGAACGAGGCGGCGCAGTGGGATCGATTCCTGCATGGGTTATCCGACCGTGTTCTAAAGGAGATCTATCTCCTCGAGCTGCCCCCACACTAAATGGATTAATCGACTTGGCCTTACGAGTTGATGCCCGGATTAATCGCCTGGGTCGCCAGTCCAGTCCTACACGTCATACCATCTCTCCAGCTAGGGGGCGCTCGAGTCGAGAGAACGCAGTCGGTCCCATCGACGACCACGAGCCCATGCAGGTGGGTAGAGCTCGGCTGTCCCGGAGGGAGAGGGAACAGCGGAGATCCCAAGGACTATGTTTATACTGTGGAGGCTCAGAACACAACATCTACTCATGCCCGGTAAAAGAGCCAGCCCGGTAGTAAACTTGAGGCTACTATCGGGTGGGATCTCCGCTGGGAAGTCCTCAACAACATCATCGACCCTCCTTCCGGTGAAACTGCGGTGGAAGAATCACTCTCATGAATGTCACGCCCTTCTGGACTCCGGAGCCGAAGGTAATTTCATCGATTCTTCCCTGGCACATCACCTGAACATTCCTGTCCTGCCTGTGTCTCTCCCCATCCACTTCACCGCACTCAACGGCCAGGAACTGCCTCACGTCACACACCACACAGAACCCATCACACTACTCACTTCTGGCAATCATCGCGAGACCATATCCTTTTTCCTCATGGACTCCCCTGTTGCTCCCATTGTGTTAGGTTACCCCTGGTTAACCAAACATAATCCACGAGTGGAATGGGGTTCCAACAAAGTCACATTGTGGAGTGAAAGTTGTCATGAGTCTTGTCTGGTTTCTGCTTGTCCTGTTGTCCCTGTTTCTGTCTTTCAGAAGGAGAACATGGTATTGCCAAACGTGCCCGTAGAGTACCTGGACCTGAAGGAAGTGTTCAGTAAGTCCCGGGCTGCTACTCTTCCTCCGCATCGTCCCTACGACTGTGCCATAGATTTAGTGTCAGGTAAATCTCTGCCTAAAGGCAAGTTATACTCCCTTTCTATTCCTGAGAGGGAGGCCATGGAGAAATACATTTCTGATTCCTTAGCATCTGGGTTCATCCGTTCTTCCTCTTCTCCAGCGGGCGCGGGATTCTTTTTTGTGGGTAAGAAGAATGGTTCTCTGCGACATTGCATTGATTACCGAGAGCTGAACAACATCACGATAAAGAACACCTATCCTTTACCACTCATGTCTTCAGCTTTCGAGAGGTTGCAGGGAGCGTCCGTATTCACAAAATTGGATTTACGTAATGCTTATCATTTGGTCCCCATCAGGAAGGGGGATGAATGGAAAAACCGCCTTTAATACCCCTAGAGGGCACTTTGAATACTTGGTGATGCCGTTCGGGCTCTCCAACTCACCCGGGGTTTTCCAAGCACTCGTTAATGACGTGTTTTTAGATATGGTAGATCATTTTATATATGTTTACCTGGATGACATACTGATTTTTTTCTTCATCTCTCCAGGAACATGTTCAACACGTCAGACGAGTGCTCCAGAGGTTACTTGAGAATGGGCTTTTTGTCAAGGCGGAGAAATGCGTATTTCATGCACAGTCTGTTCCCTTCCTAGGATATATCGTCTCGTCCGAGGGAATACGTATGGACCCTGACAAGGTTAAGGCTGTGATAGATTGGCCATCTCCAGATTCCCGTAAGGCCCTACAGCGGTTTCTGGGGTTTGCCAATTTCTATCGGAGTTTCATTCGCAATTTCAGCAAACTAGCCTCACCTCTGACAGCCTTGACCTCTCCCAGTACTCCGTTCAGGTGGTCGGACGCAGCTGAGGCTGCGTTCGCTAATCTCAAAAGCCGCTTCGTTTCGGCTCCCATCCTGGTGGCCCCTGATCCCACGCGGCAGTTCGTGGTGGAGGTCGACGCGTCAGAGGTGGGGGTAGGAGCAGTGTTGTCCCAACGTGCTGCTTCGGACGATAAGGTACATCTTTGCGCGTTTTTCTCTCTCATCGATTATCTCCTGCTGAACGTAATTATGACATTGGCAATAGAGAGTTGTTGGCCGTCAAATTAGCGTTAGAGGAGTGGCGTCACTGGCTGGAAGGTTCAGGGGTACCTTTCATCGTTTGGACTGATCATAAGAATTTAGAGTACATTAGAACTGCCAAAAGACTCAATTCCAGGCAGGCTCGGTGGGCACTTTTTTTCGGTCGTTTTGAGTTTACTTTATCGTACCGCCCGGGTTCCAAAAATGTCAAACCCGTGTTTTATGCACGTATTAATCCGCCTACTCCGGTTCCCCCGCCGCCACGTCTCGTAGATGGGGAACCGACTTATTCGGTTAATCGTATTCTGGACTCGAGACGGAGGGGACGAGGATTCCAGTACCTGGTGGACTGGGAAGGTTACGGTCCGGAGGAGAGGAGTTGGGTACCTGCTAGGGACATATTGGATCACTCCCTTATTGATGAATACAATCAGCAGGTAGGCCCTTCTGGGAACTCCAAGAGGAGCTCTTAGGGCGGGGGTACTGTCACGGTTGGTAAACCGTGATCTCTGGGTGTTGGCACTTTGTGGTGAAGTCTGTGTGTTTCGCGTCTGCACTGATTAGTTTGTGGGCGTCTCCGTTAATTGTCATCAGCAACAGCTGTAACTCATTACTCATTCCCTTTATATTGGCTTGTCTCACATCTTGTGTTTGTGAGATCGTTGTTTCATGTCGCTTACCCTGTTTGTTTGGCTTCAGTGTTGTCTGCGTTGGATGTTCGTGTTTTCCCGGAACCTCATCCACTCTACGCACTTCCACTCAGCCACAAATACTTACCTTCGGCTCTATTCCCCGCAGTTCCTGTGCCATCCTCTCCTGCTGTCTTCTCACCGTCATCATCCGGATTCCTCACCACCTCACCACCATCTTGGATTTTTGGCTTCCCAGCATCATTGTCTTTTCCCTGTTTATTTATTTTCATTAAATAACCATAACTCGCTATTGTTTCCAGTCCTTCCTTCACCCAGCCGTCACAGAAGGATACACACAGTGGAGCAATGCGGATGTTTCATGTCTTTTAAGTCTTTGGGGCGAAGAGACAGTGCAGGCAAAAATGCAGGGTTGTTACAGAAATAAATAAGTTTGAACACATTTCACGAGATATGGGGAGGCACGGTTTAAGCGCTTTTTTTTCTCCGCCGTACGAGACCAATGTTTTGCTCATTTTTTTTTTTTTTTTGTTGACTTTTCAATATATTATGGAAAGCAAAACACTGTATAATTTTATTTGCATCTGCATCCATTGTATTTCGTGCTGTTTTACTTCCTTTTCCGAGTCAGAACGTCTACGTTTGGTAGTTTCAGCAGTGTATAGTGTAAATGCAAAAATCGGATACGGGTCACTTTTAAAAGATGATGTAAGCGGGTCGTCAAAAAAATCGGATATAGTGAGAAAATCGGATTTGGGCATCAAGACCTGCAGTGTAAATGCAGCCTTGAAGACTTGCTTGTGACTTGAAAGTCCCACCTCTGCCTTCTAGTTATCCTGAAGACACTGATTACTTTGTTCAGGTGTGTTTGATCAGGTTTGGAGCTAAACTCTGCAGGGCTCCGGCCCTTCAGGACCAAGTTTGCCCATGCCTGGTGTGGAGTGATCAGATGCATTTTAAATAATTGCTAAAAACTTCATTGGCCCTCAAAAAAGAGAACTTTTCACAAAAAAAAAAAAAAAAAACAATTTTCACTGTTTTTAGATCCTGACACAAAATGACCAGCTAACATTAATTGACTAATCATATTAGCAGCACATGTGAAAGTGTGAATGAGTACTAGTCAGGTGAAATCACTAATAATTAGGTTCTAAGAGCAGACTGATTTGTATAAAAGGAGGGAAGAAGCACTTCCAATCACTGTGTTCTTGTTAGCAATGGTTACCTCCAAAGAAACACATGCAGCCATCCTCCTGAGGAGTCAGCTACAGAATCGTGGCACCACCAGAGCAGAGCTTGCTCAGGAATGGCAGCAGGTTGGTGTGAGAGCATCTGCATGCACAGTAAGGCCAAGACCTTTGGACAATGGTCTGGTGTCAAGAAGGGCAGCAAAGAAGCCACTTCTTTCCAAGAAAAACATCAAGGACAGACTAGAATTCTGCAGGAAGTACAAGGATTGGACAGCAGAAGACTGGTGCAAAGTTATTTTCTCTGATGAAGTTCCCTTCCAACTGTTTGGGACATCTGGAAAAACAATTGTTCAGAGAAGAAAAGGTGAACGCTACCTTGAGTCCCGTGTTGTGCCAACAGTGAAGCATCATGAGAATCATCCATGTGTGGGTTTTTTTTTTTTTTTTTTTTTTTTTTTTTAACCAATGGAGTGGATTCTCTCATAATTCTGCCCAAAAACACTTCCATGAATAAAGAATGGTATCAAAACATCCTGCAAGAGTGACTTCTTCGAGTCATCCAAGAGCAATTTCGTGATGATCCCTGCATTTTCCAGCATGATGGAGCACCATGTCACAAAGCAAGTGTGATAAAGAATTGACTCGAAGATCATTACACTACACTGAGATTTTGGATCTTTGGCCAGAAAACATCCCGGGTCTCAATCCCATAGAGAACCTGTGGTCAGTCCTCAAAAGGCAAGTGGACAAGCAGAAGCCCACTGCAAGAACTAATAAGGCAAGAATGGATCACCATCAGTCAGGATTTGGCCCAGAAGCTTATATCCGGCATGCCAGAATGAATTGCAGAGGTTATGAAGAACAAGGGTCAACACTGTAAATATTGACTTTTTTTGCCAGTAAAAGCCTTTTAAAACTTATGATCATTGTTTTTCAGTATACCATAGAGATGTGGAAAAATAATCTACAAATATTGAAGCAGCAAATTTTGCAAAACACAAAATTTGTCACTGCTAAAACTTTTGGCCATGACTGTACTGTCACTTTCACAGACTTCCCATTAATACGCATGAATGTCTCAACCTTTTTTCACCTGTGAGGGAAATACATTCAAGGGTTATAACTTTGAATAATACACAATGAAATTCAATATTGATGGAAGATTCTAAACACTTTATGATCTGTTTTGGACGCTTAAACTCCTCCTTGTCAGATGAAACATGAAAGTGAAACTATTACAGCAGGATCTGTTTTGTATGAGGAAGTAAACGACATCAAGAGAGAAAAACACGGTGAGTATCATGATTTAACCATAATCTTGGACAATTAAAATAAATCCATGCTGGTTTAAAATGAAGTACAACAATAAGCAGTATCAGATATTTTGAAAGTAGAGGCGGACAGTAGTGAAGTATATTTACTCTGCTGTAAAAGTACTTTTGAACTGTCAGTAATTTACCAGAGTGCTTTCTTTAGAAAATTCTAATTCAAGATTGCGTGGCCTTTTGGCGGCAATGTGCACATGGTCCTTTGCTCTGCTCACTTTGTCAGGGGTTGTGCATGTCCTGTCGGTGAATTTTGGACCACTCTTTGCCTAGCCCGCTGTGGGTGCCCTGGCAGTCAGGGACGTTCAGGGGGGAGGATCTGGACGCTGCTGTGGCTGGCGGTGTCGGGCTGGCACTCGGGGAGAAGCAGGATGCACTCAGTTTGGTTGTGGCTTCGACTGTGGGAAGGGTAGTGGACTCTGCTGACTCCAGCGCTCCGCAATCTACATTTGGATGTGCAAACAACCAGTAGTTCTGTAAGGGAGCTAAAGTCAGAGGTTGAGGGGCTAGTCAATGCAGCAGTGCAGGACCGGGTTGATTCCGTTCGGGCAGCTGCACATGAGGATGGAGGGGTGGTCACGGGCTTGGGAGGTCGGCTGGAGTGGCCAAGAGAAAGGGCTTTAAACCAGTCTTGAAGAAGATGATAGCGTTCGGTCTCCAGCCCTTCCTCATGTGTCCGGCGGTGGTTGAACTGTGGCACGGGGGTGGGAAGATGGTGTTTGACTCTCCCCGGGGGGGCGGAGGGTTTTGTTACTTCACTGTCGCAGGGGACGTATTTTGTACATGGTTGCTTGTCATTCCTTTTTCTTATATTTTTTTTTTTTTATATGCCCTTCGACAGACATCAGTGCTCTTGTTTATTTTGCTTTTCTTTTGGAGGGATTGTGCGTCGGGGTGGATTGGTATCTGGGATGCATGCTGGGGTTTGCATGTCACTGGCAGTGTGGTGTTGCTGGTGTTTCTCTTCAGGTGGACATGGTGTTGACATTGCGGTCACACGGTGCAGGTTCTGAGTATCTTGTCGTTGAATGTAGATGGCCTAAATTCTCCTATTAAGCATACCCGTGTATTAGGATATTTGCACCGTAAATCGATTTCCTGTGCCCTGATACAAGAAACCCATTTAAAAAAATGTGATGTGGCACGTTTTACAAAACAATTATTACAAACTGGAAGCCTTCTCTTGTGCTCGTAATAAAACTAAGGGGGTGCTTATCTTAGTCGATAGGAGGTTACATTTAACTATTGAACATAATGGGAATGATGATGAGGGTAGATTTGTTTTCATATGCTGTAAAATACATAATGACAGATTAGCATTGGTTTCCATTTACTTCCCGAATGAGGCAGGCAGTGCATTTTTCACAAATATTTTCAATATATTACTTGAGCAGATTGATTGTTCTTTAGTGATGGGTGGTGATTTTAATGCTGTCTTAAATCCTGCACTGGATAAATCTCACCCTGATACTACAGCTAACCCATCCTCTAAGTTATTGAATAAATTTATTGCAGAACTTAATGTAATCGATGTTTGGAGAATGCAGAATACTACATCTAAGGACTTCACTTTTTTTCTAATAGACATAAGACTTTCTCTAGGATAGATTACATATTTCTTAGCCCATCTCTAATTTCATCTAACTCTTCCATCTCTATATTACCAATTTTATTGTCTGATCACTCTGCAGTGTTACGTAATGTTCACCTTTCCAACATTAAGACCAAGGCCCCTAGATGGCGTCTAAACACTTCATAACTAAACAATCAGACTTTCATTAATTCGGTAAAAGTTCATATAAAGGAGTTTCTCGAAATCATGTATATATTATATAATATATATTAGGGGTGCACCGATCAAGATCGGCCGATCGTTAATGCGCATCTCGTCAGTAAAGCCGGTTATCTAATCAGCGATAAATTCCATCAGGTGCGTGATTTCACATAGAGCAGCTGTTACTACACAGAGCTGTTGTTAACTGACAAGCTGTGCAAATAAACGCTGATAATGAATGTGGATATGATTCATGTGTCTGGGAATGTTTCTAATAAAAATGAAAATAAATAAAAATGATTAATATTGATATTTCTAAAATATTTACGCTTGCAGAAATATACGTTTGTTTACATTTTGCACAACAGATGGAGGAAGATCCATCAGGGCATTTGGTTCGTTATGTTTAGATGTTCGGTAACTTAGCCGCCACTCTATTACATATCACACTTAAACATATAAAATACAAACTAAACAAAAAAAAAACATACTTTAAATATATTTCCTTGATGAAAATCAGAATTTTCATCAGCTGTTACTCCAGTTTTCAGAGTCATGATCCTTCAAAAAATAAGTCTAATATATTGATTTGTTACCAGTGCTGGAAACAGTTTTGCTGCTTAATATTTTTTGGAACTTGTGACATTTTGTTTAGGATTCCTTGATGCATGGAAAGCTAAAAAGAACATCATTGATAGTACATCAACATATTGGAATGATTTCTGAAGGATTTTGTGACACTGAAGACTGGAGTAAAGGCTGATGATGATATATATATATATATATATATATATATATATATATATATATATATGTATGTGTGTGTATATGTGTGTGTATATATATAGCGTTTATCTATATATCTAAATAAAAATAGACTATAGATATTCAGTATATGACCCAAAGTAACTAGGAACTAACTACTTGAGTAGTTTTTTTTTATCCGATACTTTTTTACTCTTACTCAAGTAACTATTTAGATTAGTACTTTTACTTGAGTAAATTTTTCTATAAGTACTTTTACTTTTACTTGAGTACAGTTTTTGGGTACTCTACCCACCTCTGGGCATACGGTGACTTATATGATAACCAAGGACTCATTTCAAGAACTAAGAACTACGTTTTGTTTACCAGCATCATATTTTGTCTTTTTTCAGTTACGTTCTGCTCTCAATGCCTATGGAGTTCCCTGGGCATCCCCCATTTCCTCTCATCCTATGTGGGATTGGGTCAGCCATCTGTTTCTTTAATATATAGTAAACTTAATGATCACACTACAAAACCTCTTTCTATTAAATCTATATTGACTTGTGAATTAACAGACTTTGATTTATCGGTCGACTGGGAGAGGGTGTGGTCTAATCTAATCCTAACTTCTAAAAATTTGGCTCATCGTTTTATCCATTTCAAAGTCATACATAGCATATATAACTCCTTACAAAAGGTTTAAAATGAAACCACAGTCAACCTATACTGTATCATCAGGTACTTTTCTCCACATGTGTTGGGAATGTCCAATTGTCGTCAACCTGTGGGCACATGTGAATTCAGTTTTGTCCTTTTTGCTACGGCTTGATTACGTCTAATTCATGTTTGTGTCTTCTCAATGATAATTCCAACTCTGATACAAGTTCATTAAATGTTGTTTGCTGGTTTTACAGCTGGAAAAAAGACAATAATATAAAACTGGTTTATTCCTCACATCTGTGCAAAAACATTTTAGATTTGCAGCCTCCGTGGATTAGTGACTTGTGAACATACAACGGTATGAATGAATGGGACTAAACCTGGTACCATTGATGCATGGCAGGGTTTTTCTGCTAGGATCCTGGATTATATAAGGGAAGGACTTTAAAGGTTTTTTTTTTTCAGATTGTAAAATGTTGATGTGTCTGTCTGTCCCCTCTTCCCTGTTTTGTTTGTTGAATCTAAAATAAAATAAAATGGTGGTCACAAAAAAGAAAACTTTAATTCAAAGCATAATATTATACTTTTTACTGCACTACGTTTCATATGAAATATCATTTAATACTTCATTCATTATTTATAAAGCACATTGAAAAACAACCCAGGGTTGACCTAAGTGCTTTACAGATAATAGAAGTCAAATAAAAATAAAAATAATAATTATAATCTTTCAAACAAAAAACACTAAAATAATAAATTATAAACCCACACTAAGCAAATGTTTTTTAAATTTTGATTTGAAAGAGGAAAGTGATGACACCATTCGGATCGATACCGGTAGGCTATTCCAGAGTTTGGGGCCTACTGTTGCAAAAGCTCGGTCTCCACAATGTTTTAACATTGATCTACATAAAGAGAGCAATCCAAGGCTACCTGATCTAAGTGACCTAGAAGGATTGTGATAATGTAAAATGTCAAAAAGATACTTTGGTGCTAGGCCATGCACGTTCTCAGTTTGACTGTTAGCCAATGCAGAGAAGTTAAAATGGGAGAGATACAATCAAATTTTTGACTGCCAGACAGCAGCCTGGCTGCAGCATTTTGTACCATTTGAAGACGCCCGATAGATGATTGATTTGCACCATAATAGAGTGAATTCCAGTAATCAAGGCGTGAAGTAATAAATGCATGGATAACTTTTTCAAAGTTCTTTAAAGAAACAACCAGTTTGACATTTGCAAGACGTCATAAATGATAAAAGCAGGATTTGACAACAGAATTAATTTGTTTATCAAACTTGAGACTTGAATCAAACAACACACCTAGATTTTTCACACATGGAGTAACATGAGAGCTTAAGTCACCAAGGTCCAGATCACCAAAATCATAGGAATCACTTGGACCAAACAGCATAGCTTCGGTTTTATTCTCATTTTCAAATTTTACTTTTTACAAGCTAGCAGAACCTCTATGGAACTTGAATCATTATATTTAAAAGGAAGATATAACTGGGTGTCATCAGCACATAGGTGGAATGATACTCCATATTTGGAAAAGATGGAACCCAATGGCAGCAAGTATAAGGAGAACAGTGTTGGTGCCAGAATAGATCCCTGCGGAACACCACAAGAGAGATGTGTGGTTGGGGAAGTGTTTTTTTTACAATACAGACAAAGAACATCCTATTAGTTAAAAAAAAAAGAAAAGAAAGAAAGGAACCAATTCAAAATGGTACCCTGAATGTCTAAATATTTTCTAGTCAGGAGATAAGAATAGTGATCTACAATGTCAAATGCTGAGCTGAGTTCTAAAAGGACCAGGGCAACAGAATTCCCTTTATTTGTAGCCAGCATAATATCATTAGTAACTTTCAGTAAATCAGTACTACTGTATGTAGTTTTCTAAATCCTGACTGAAAAGTATCTTATGTGACCCTGGACCACAAAACCAGTCTTACGTCACTGGGGTATATTTGTAGCAATAGCCAAAAAAAAAAAATAAAAAAAAAAAAACCTTGTATGGGTCAAAATTATCGACTTTTCTTTTATGCCAAAAATCATTAGGATATTAAGTAAAGATCATGTTCCATGAAGATATTTTGTAAATTTCCCACCGTAAATATATCTCAACTTAATTTTTGATTAGTAATATGCATTGCTAATAACCTCATTTGGACAACTTTAAAGGCAATTTTCTCAGTATTTTGATTTTTTTTTTTTTTTTTTTTTTCACCCTCACACCCCAAAAATCCAAATAATCAAATATTTGTAACTCAGCCAAATATTGTCCTATCCTAATAAACCATAAATCAGTGGAAAGCTTATTTATTCAGCTTTCAGATGATGTATAAATCTCAATTTTGAAAAATTTAAACTTAAGAAGGTTTTGAGGTCCAGGGACACATAATGAATTAGAATCCAGAAAAGAGTGTAGTTGAGTGAATACAACATTTTCCAAGATTTTTGAGATAAAAGGGAGATTAGAAATTGGTATAAATTACCTGTCATAGTACTTAATTACATTAGAAATCTATTAGTTTCTTACTTTTACTCAAGTAAAAGTAATTCAAAGATTTACTTGAGTACAAGAAAGTACTACGTTTTAATGTTCTTAAGTATTAAAGGTAAACAACAACAACAACAACATTAATTTATGAAATGTAGTGCAGTAAAAAGTATGACATTATGCTTTGGAATGTAGTGAAATAAAGTTTTCCAAAGAAAAACACTCTGATAAACTACAGATACTTTTTAAATGTACTTGAGTAAAGTAAAAATACTTCACTACTGTCCACCTCTAAGTTTAATTCAATTCAATTCAATTCAGTTCAAGTTTATTTGTATAGCGCTTTTTACGATACAAATCATTACAAAGCAACTTTACAGAAAATTAAGTTTCTACAATATTTAGTAGCAGCTTATCAGTGGTGACTGTCAGTTCATGTGCATATGGCAGAAATGTTCAGAAACATCAATAAAAAGACGTAAACAAACAGACGATTAACACTATTAACAGCAATTATGCAATCAAACTTATAGAAAAATGTGGTAGTTCTGTATGTTGTCTCTGGGTTAGCATCATCTGAGGTCCTCTGAGGGGCTGGCATCATCTCTTCTCAGGTGTTCTGGATCCAGACTGGAGCTTGTGTAAATCCTAGTTACCACGGGATGTAAATCCCGTGGCAAAGCAGAGAAACAAATAGAGACATAATTAGCGTTGCTGCTGTTCCAGCCAAGTAAAATTAATTCGTTTAACCCAAGCTAAAGAATAATAATGCACATTTGATCAGATATAACTGCAGTCCAAAATTATGAGATGCATTATTTGAATGCTTGGGCAAAGAGGTGTGTTTTTTTAATCTAGATTTAAACAGAGAGAGTGTGTCTGATCCCCGAACATTATCAGGAAGGCTATTCCAGAGTTTGGGAGCCAAATGCGAAAAAAGCTCTACCTCCTTTAGTGGACTTTGCTATCCTAGGTACTATCAAAAGTCCAGCGTTTTGTGACCTTAGGGAGCGTGATGGATTGTAGCGTTGTAGAAGACTAGTTAGGTACGCAGGAGCTAAGCCATTAAGGGCCTTATAAGTGAGTAATAATATTTTGTAACTGATACGGAACTTAATAGGTAGTGCAGTGCAGAGACTGTAGTATTGGGGTAATATGATCATATTTTCTTGACCTGGTAAGGACTCTAGCCGCTGCATTTTGGACTACCTGTAGCTTGTTTATTGAGGATGCAGGACAACCAACTAGAAGTGCATTACAATAGTCCAGTCTAGAGGTCACGAATGCATGAACTAGCTTTTCTGCATCAGGAACAGGTAACATGTTTTGTAGCTTGGCAATGTTTCTAAGATGGAAGAATGCTGTTTTTGTAACATGGGAAATATGATTTTTCAAAAGACAAGTTACTGTCTAATATAACACCCAGATTTTTGACAGTAGAGGAAGTAACAGTAATCCGTCTAATTGCAAATTGTAATCTACGAGATTCTGTGTAATGTTTTCTGGTCCAATAAGTAATATCTCTGTCTTATCTGAATTTAATAGGAGAAAATTATTGGTCATCCAATCTTTTACATTTTTAACAAACTCTGTTAGCTTAGATAATTTAGAAAGTTTCACCTGGTCTTGTTGAGATATATAGTTGAGTATCATCAGCATAACAGTGGAAACTAATCCCATATTTTTTTATGATATTACCAAGGGGCAACATGTATATTGAAAATAGCAGAGGACCTAGGACAGATCCTTGTGGCACTCCATATTTTACTGGTGATAAATGAGATGACTCCCCATTTAGATAAACAAAGTGGTAGCGATCGGACAGGTAGGATCTAAACCATCTTAAAGCCTGCCCTTGGATACCTGTATAGTTTTGTAATCTATCTATGAGTATGTCGTGATCTATGGTGTCGAACACAGCACTAAGATCAAGTAAAACTAGCAATGAGATGCAGCCTTGGTCTGATGCAAGAAGCAAGTCATTTGTAATTTTAACAAGTGCAGTTTCTGTGCTATGATGGGGCCTGAAACCTGACTGAAATTCTTCATAGAGATCATTTTTTTTTGCAGGTAGGAGCACAATTGAGCAGACACAACTTTTTCTAAAATTTTAGACATAAATGGAAGATTTGAAATGGGTCTGTAATTTGCCAGTTCACTAGGATATAGTTGTGGTTTCTTAATAAGAGGCTTAATAACCGCCAGCTTGAATGGTTTTGGGACGTGACCTAAAGATAACGACGAGTTAATAATATTGAGAAGCGTTTTTTCTGCTACAGGTAACAACTCTTTCAGTAATTTAGTGGGTACAGGATCTAATAAACATGTTGTTGGTTTAGATGCAGTGATAAGTTTATTTAGCTCTTCCTGTCCTATAGTTGTAAAGCACTGCAGTTTATCTTTGGGTGCGATAGATAAACCTAAAGTATTAGACGCTGTAGAATCTACATTTGTTATTGTATTTCTGATGTTATCTATTTTATCAGTGAAGAAATTTATAAAGTCATTACTATTAAACTGTGAGGGAATATTTAGATTGGGTGGCATCTGGTTATTTGTTAATCTAGCCACTGTGCTAAATAAAAACCTTGGATTGTTTTGGTTGTTTTCTATGAGTTTGTGGATATGCTCGGCCCTGGCAGTTTTTAGAGCCTGTCTATAGCTGGACATACTGTTTTTCCACGCAATTCTAAAAACTTCCAAGTTAGTTTTTCTCCATTTGCACTACATTCTCCATTGACTACGAGTTTCTTTCTTAAGAGAGTGGGTATTACTGTTATACCATGGCACAGTACGTTTTTCTCTAACCTTTTTCAATTTAATGATGGGGGCAACAGCTTCTAATGTATTAGAGAAGATAGTGTCCATATTGCCAGTCATTTTGTCTAGTTCATGTGTATTTATGGGTACACAGAGCAGTTGAGATAAATCAGGCAGGTTATTTGCGAATCTGTCTTTTGGTGGCTGGAACAATAGTTCTGCCCGGACGATAAGTCATCCAATGATTCCACCTTAACTTTCATTTTAACACAGTGCTTGTCTGAATTTGTTCTGCTGTTTGAGAATAATTTGATTCTGTGTAAATAATGTCAGGCCCGGACTAGCCATAGGAGCACTGGCTGGCGGCTAATTTGGCCTGCTGCCCAAATTTTTTTTTTTTTTTTTTTTTTTTTTTTTTTTTTTTTTCAATTAGGCTTTTTATATTATTATTATTATTATTTTATATTATTGCCTGCCCCGTGTAAAGTGATCATTGCCGAGCGCATCGGTTAGTCTGGACTTGCAGCTATATGATTCTGTTCCGAGCTTTCGTCTAACGGTTTCGAACAGAGTAATCAATAATGCACAGGACTTGAGGAACTGGCCAGAAGCAGCAGCAAAATGTAGCAAAATTATTGACCTGTTCAGGGCTTCAAGTGTAGGTCAGTTTCATCTGTAAATAGGCTACTGTATTTTTGTCTTCGTTAAATTTAGTTAGGTATTAACTGCTAGCAAATGTTTGTCTATCAGTAGCATCCCATTATTATCCTCAGTCACAATACTGTATGTTAAAGGATATCATTATATCATTATTACTGTAAAGCTGCATTAAAAAATTTAGCAGACAGATGTTCACATTGATTTATAGTAAAGGAGGGAGCTGACAACACCACAAAAATATGAGTCATAAAAATGCAATAACGTGTTCAGTATTGTTTTCCTATAAACACATTGTACTAATTTTGACATTTAGGCACTTTAGAAAATTTATTGTAAAATATTTGTATGGAATAAAGGTTTGTTAATCTTGGATATTAAAATGATTTTAAGATAAATAACAATAATAACACATTGTCCTAATGTAAATAGTACAATAAATTTAGATAAATTTCAATGAGGTGGCTGTTTTGCAACAAGGTGGAGACAGTTCTCTTCATAACAGTAGACCCACTGGTAAAGAAGTGGACGGTATAAGAAAAATAGGCAAAAAATAAAAATGCACACACTCATAAACAAAAGGAAGAAAACGAGATGAAGAAACAGAAAAGGGAAGTGAAGTGAAGGTGCTGTTCAAGAGAGAACCTTTAATTATTTTCGATGGGACCAGACAAGTATTTAGACATTTTTATGTGATGGCCATACAAATAATAGGGTTGTCTGTAGTTTCAAAATTTGTTGTGGGTATATGGCCTGGATGAGTGTGAGATTTGCTGGCCTGAAGTGGTGTCCCAATCCGGCCCTGATGTCAGGATGAAATTTGTTTTTCATGTGTGCAGGTCAATCCTGTGAGGCAAAGGTGGATTTGAGAGTATCAATTGCTGAGATGATTGATGACTCACACTGAGGATCTGCGTCTGCTTTTAGATGAAACCATGTCCTTCAGAATGAATCTCTCTGAAGAACAGGACACAAAGATAAAGACACTCAAGAGGTGAGAAAATGTGAAAATTGTCATGTGTTTAACATTCAGAAACAATAAATGCATACTTCAATAGCATTTTCATTTTTAGTCTGATTCAGGGAAGTGAATCAGATTTACCTGAGCTCTCTTTAGACCAAATCAGTTAAGCTTATGAGAAATTTGAATCAAGGACTGAATTTGAAAAATCTTGAATAAATTGACAATTTTCATTTTTGGGTGAACTTTCCGTTTAAGTGAAAAAGGAGCAACTTATATATATATATATATATATATATATATATATATATATAATATATAGCATATATATACAAATACAATTAGAGATACAAAATAAACACATTTTTTAGATACAAATAAACACATTTTTCTTTGTACATGTATAACATGCCTACTACATCTTTTGTTGGTTAACATTAATGACAGATAGGTATTTAATTTGGAATGCTGTCATTTTAAGACGGAAGGCATGCATGAAATACTGACACACGTTCAGTTTTCACCCACCTGTTCACGTTCACTTAATCCATAACCTACTGTATTTACGTGAGATACTCTACACGATAAACATTTGGACTGTTGTGTGTGTATTTGAGCGCTGAGAACTGATCGCGCGCTGTATATGAGAACTGAGGAAGAGGAGCGTGCGCGCCCGTGAGAGAGAGAGCACTTCTATCAGCGTGATTTTGCCTATCCCGCCTTCACTAACTTTAAGTTAATCGTCAATTAATTGTGACTCCAGGAAAAAAAATGAGACATCTGGTCACCTTATCCCTACCCCTTCAGGTGCTAAGGCCATTGTTTCAGATCGCTAGTTCGTGTTTTATTAGCTTATCCATCCACTGCGGCTGCTATACTAAGACTAGATATGTAAACAGCCCTTATCCGATCACAATCCAATGACAGGGACGCACATTTTGAAGGACAATAGGATGCATTTTGAATATCTGGTAGTCCTCATAACATTATAGTGCAGTCTCGTCTAGTTAACGAAAACACGGCATAAATTTCATCATTATTTCGTCATCAGATATTATTTTTAGCTCGTCTCGTCTTAGTCACAGAAAAAATGTTTGTTAAAGAATATTTTTCGTCTTCGTTGAATGAAATTAACGCTGATTTGGCCAATCACAACGCGCTGGATAGCTGGCCAATCAAAGCACACCTCGCTTTTCAGACCGATGAGCTTTGTAAAAATCAACACGTTTCAAAAGGCGGGGCATAGAGGAGAAACAATAATGTACAGTATGTGAAAAATTTGTTTTTTTTTTACCTTAAACAGCATAAACACATTTCATTACACCAAATACACAAAATAATGTTCTTTTTAGCAGCATCATATGACCCCTTTAAGAAGACACTGATTCATCAACAGGGGTTGTATGGGTTAACGTTTATTGTGTAGTTGTGTAGTTTTTGAAGCTTTATCTTTGGTTGCCCCGCACACTTAAATTATACCCAGATAGCAACATATATTCAGCCCAGTTCCGGCCCACATCTGGCACATGTGGAATGATGATTTGGCCCACATGTAGTGTGGAATGATGGCACTCCTGTTTGCCAGATCTGGGCCAAAAGCAAGCCATAGCAATGACACATGAAAGCCAAGAGCAAAGAAATAAACCACATTTGACCTTTTTTGAACCACAAAATCTTCATATATTATTTATAGAGTCCTCTCAGCTTGTCTAAGCTTGTTAAAAAGCAAAATCACTGAAGGAAAGAAGGAAAAAGAAGAACAGAAAAAGAGAGACAAACAGAAACTTAACTACAACTGACTTCAGCCACTGCCTTGAATTCAACCCCAACATGAATTCAGCTGAAGATAAAAGCCATTAAATCTCTTAAGATCTCAGCAGAGAAGGATTAAACAACTCCACAAACAGCATTACCAGCTTCACTTACTACTAACCAGACTGACTTTATTTCTGTTAGAGGTCTACAGAAGTTCTTGTTGAGAATTAACAAGGGTTTAAATCTACTGTTTGTTTCATTTGAAGTCACCATAATGGTGATTGGTGTTTCCATTATTTGTGCTCTTAACTCTTATTATTCACCTTTTGTTTTGTTTTTGTTTTTTTGTTTTTTTTTTGGCTGTTGTGACTGTGTCTGACACAGTTGTTGTACATGATAGTTTGCTATTGGTGGTTTTGCGATTATCGTGTAATGGCATGATTCACTGAAGGCATTTGAATTCTGAAGCTGTGTAGTTTAATGCTTTCACATTACAAACCCTGTGTTACCGCAATGTGAGTTGCAACATGTTTGAAGATATAAAAAAGTCAACATCACGAGGACTTCCGGGTGTGCTCATGGAGTAGTTGGTCGCATTGAAACCTCTCTCCCACTTTAACCTTGATAATCACGTTTGAACTCGCTATTCTATTTGTTATTTTTAACAAAATAATATATGAGAGGGAGAAGAAGCACACTAGGCCACAAAAGATCGATAAAAATGCCCAAAGCCCAGGATAAAAGTGCCTCAGCCGCAAAAGCTAACACCCAACCGGACCAAGCTAGCAACATCACGGCTGGCGCGGAAACGGGGAGCCCCAGGGTAAACATAAACGCAGACACTGCCGGGGTACTTAAGGCAATAGAGGACTTAAAATCAGATCTAAAAGGAGACAATGCCAAGCTCAAACAGGATATTGGCCAACTGGGACAAGAAATCAACGGTAAACTGGACAATATTGCAACCGACGTACAAGGCCTTTCACAGCGGATGGACGAGGCGGAGGCCCGCGTGAGCCAGGTGGAGGGCTGGGCAGAGGAGGCGACTGAGGCGCTGTGCACCTGTCTTGAACAGCAGAGGAAACTCCAGATCAAAGTGCTTGATTTAGAATCACGATCCAGAAGAAATAACATGCGTGTCTTTGGGGTGCCAGAAGGACAAGAGGGGGATTCTGTAATGCAGTTTATTGAGAAGCTTTTGCGGAGCCAGCTACAAACTACCGGAGGATTTTAACTTTAAAATACAATGCGCACATCGGGCTCTTGCAAGTAAACACCCCCGCCTGGTGCATCGCCGAGGGCTGTAATTGTAAACTTTCTGGAGTTTTCTACGAAAGAAATGATCTTGAGGGAAGTGTGGAAAAAAAGGCAGGATACAAGTGGGCACCTCATTTATACACTTCGACCATGATTACGCACCCGAGATTGTTAAGAGGCGCAGAGAATATAACGCCATCAAAAAAATACTCAAGGATAAAGGCATACGTTTCCAAACGCCGTTCACCTAACATGAGGATTCATTGGGAGACAGGCGTGCGCACATACTCCAGCACTCGGGAAGCTTATAAGGAGTTTGAAGAGACGCGGATTTCAAGTGGAGGAGCCGGTTATAGCCGACGGAGGGAACAGCGCAGAGTCTCGTCTTCGGGAGCTATTGGGCTGGCAACCGGCGAGCAGCAGCGGGCCCGTCGTGGCGCTCAGAGCGAAGGTCAAGTTGCAAGAATTCCAGAGGGAACAATCCTGATTTAAAAAAGGAGAAGGGCATCAAGCTACAACGCGATGTTTTTCAGGCCAGGGCTTGATTATCTACTACGTGGGAGAGGTCACACTTTATCATTTACGTTGGACTAATAGGATGGACGTGTTTTTACATACAGACACATCTACCGTCTTTTTCGGGGCCTCTCGTCTAGAGAGACTTAACCCTCGACCTACCAACGGGGTTACATGGGAGGAGGAAGAATCCTCTTCTCGTTTGGAAGTCAGTTCATTAAGGTTCATTTTTGTTATTGTTCAATGTGTGTTTTTAGGGGCCGCTATATCATGTAAGGGATTTTGTTATTATAACAGTGTCTTGTGATTTAAAAATTGCTTCTTTGAATGTAAATGGCTTGAGTAGTCCAGTGAAAAGAAAAAGCGTTCTAGCTAAATTGAGGAAAGATGGGTTACAAGTAGCTTTTCTACAGGAGACGCATATGTCCAAGCAAGAACATGATAAATTTAAAACATTAGGGTATTCAAATACATTTCATAGCTGGTGTAAAAAATAGTAGGAAAAGGGGGGTGGCTACTCTCATTTCCAACTCTTTAAACTTTGAATTAATTTCTGAAAAGGCTGATAAAGAAGGCAGATTTATTATTATAAAAGGGAGAATTGATAATGTTGTGGTTACGTTTGCTAACATTTACGTTCCACCGGAAAGTGACAGGAAATTTTTAAAAATGCTTTTTGATACAATAATTTCAGTAAGTGAGGGGATTTTAGTTTGTGCTGGTGATTGGAATACAATCCTAAATTATTCTATGGATACAACCAGCTTCAAAAAACAAAAAAAACTGGCAGGTCAAAAGATCTTAATATTTTAATTAAAGAGATGGGTATGTATGATGTCTGGAGGGATTTCCACATGAAAGAGAGAGATTTTTACCCATTATTCTCTCCACACATAAAGTCCACTCCAGGATTGACTTCTTTTGATGAACACAACTGACAGGTTTAGGGTGAAGGAATGCAAAATTGGAACATCTGATATATCTGACCACAATGTGGGTTTATCTGTCTATTCATTTATCTAATCAACCAAAAACAACTCTATGGCGCTTAAATATAAGCATTCTCAACAGGGAAACCACAGTGAATGACATTAAGAAGGAAATAGCAGAATGTGTAGAGGATAATAACAATGGTCAAGTAAATCCTGCTCTGGTTTGGGATACAGTTAAAGCAGTAATGAGAGGCAAACTTATCTCAAGAACTGCCTATTTGAAAAAGATAAAACGATTAAAATATGATGAGTTGGAAAAGATGCTTAGGAGTTTAGAACTAAAACAACAAGAAAGTACTAATGATCAAGAATTGACTGGACAAATAACAGTTATTAAAAATAATATAAATAATATGATACACGAGGAGATAGAGAAAAATGTAAGATTTTCAAAACAGACTTTTTACGAATCTGGTCCAAAAGCCACAAGAATTCTAGCTAGGCGCCTCCGAAAGCAACAACTGAAGCACTCAATTACCAAAATTAGAGACCCTTTAACTGATAGTGTAACTTACGATATTAATCAAATTCATAAAATCTTTGAAAACTACTATCAAACATTATATACTTCCTCAAAACCAGCGAATGAAAGTGTTATTACACAGTATTTGGCAGAATTAGACCTGCCTTCCCTAGGATTAATACAAAATGAAGCTTTAACTGCCCCTATCAGTCGAAAAGAATTGGACGCAGCTATTGGAAAGCTGAAAACTAACAAATGCCCAGGTAGCGATGGGTTTCCAAATGAGTGGTATAAGATTTTCAAGGAGGAGCTTGCGCCCGTTCTGCTGGAGTCTTTTAATTGGACTCTGAGTAGAGCAGAGATACCGCCATCATGGAGAGAGGCTGTAATATCTGTCCTCCCTAAGGAGGGAAAAAATATGGAATATTGTGAGTCATATCGCCCGATCTCAATACTGAATGTTGATTACAAACTCTTTACCTCTATAATCTCTAAAAGAATGGAGAATTATCTTATAGACTTGATCCATGAGGATCAAACAGGATTCATTAAAGGCCGTCAAACTCATGACAGCATAAGACGAACATTGCATGTCATAGACCCAAGCCAAGAAACAACAACTAAGTTTTGCTTTAGTCAGCCTCGACGCGGAGAAAGCCTTCGACCGGGTCAGCTGGCCCTTTTATACAAGGTACTACGAGCGTCTTGGCTTTAACAATCAATTTATTAGGTGTATTCAGTCACTTTATGATAGTCCGAGGGCCAGGATTAAAATTAATGGACACCTAACTGATAGCTTTCAACTGTTTAGAGGTACTTGACAAGACTGTTGCCTCAGTCCAGCGCTCTTCGCATTATACATAGAGCCCTTGGCACAAGCTATTAGGCAAAATGAAGAGCTTAGGGGCATTACTATTGGAAATACTGAGCATATAATTGGACTTTTTGCGGATGATATTATCACCTACCTCCAAAATCCAGATGTTAGCCTCCCTAAACTTATGAGATCTCTGACAGAGTTTGGGCAGTTGTCTGGCTATCACTTAAACATTACTAAAACACAAGTTCTGACCATTAATTACTCCCCCAATAAATCCATACGACACAATTATAAACTTAAATGGGAAGCTAAAAAGTTAAAGTATCTAGGTGTATTTATCTCCCAAGATCTAGATGATTTGTTCAGTTTGAATTTTGAGAAACTTATTGATTCTATACAGAAAGATATGAAGTGCTGGGCAATGCTGATATTAGACTTCAATGCTAGAATGGACATAGTGAAAATGAATCTGCTTCCCAGATTTTTGTATCTTTTCATGTCATTGCCCATTAGGATTGCTGACTCGCATTTTAACGATTGGGACCGGCTAATATCACGATTTATTTGGTCAGGGGCAAGACCAAGGATAAAATTTAGGACACTTCAGATAGATAAAGATCATGGCGGTTTAGCCCTTCCGAATCTGAAGGAGTATTATTACGCATCTCAAATGAGATATATGGTTTATCGGTGTTCCCCAGAAACCGAGGCTCGATGGAGACTGATTGAACTATCCCAGGGACAGAGCCAACCTCAAAACCGTTTAGGAGGTAAAGTTATCTCAAATAAAGATGGGAATCGTATAGTTGAAGATACACTATTAATTTGGAAAGAGATTGTAAATAAGTACAAATTGACTAATGATATTAAACTTTTGATCTGGCCCTCCTGCAACCCGAGTTTCGACTAGGTGAAATAGACTCTTCATTCTTGAGCTGGAAAGATCGAGGCCTCATGGCACTGTGTCAGTTTTTAGACGGTAACATATTCAAAAAATTTGAACAACTCAAGAGTCAATACAAACTAGAGAACAGAGATCTTTTCAAATATTTTCAAGTGAGACATTTCTACAACAGTGAAATAAGAAAAGGTATCTCTCCTGAGGGCAATGACATTGTTAAAGTTTTTAGTGATGCTTATGAGCTCTTGCCAAGTAAAACCGTCTCTAAATTGTATAAAGCACTGCAGAAACAAAATGGAAATAATACATTGTATATCAAGTCGAAATGGGAAAAGGAACTGTGTATGGAAATGTCAGAGGGTGATTGGCTTTCAATGTGTGTGACACAACAGACATCTACTAGTTCTAAAAGATGGAGGGAATTTGGGTGGAAGAGTTTGGTTAGATTTTTCATTACACCTCATATTATTAATAAACAAAGGGGTGAACAACAGCAATGCTGGCGACAGTGTGGACATCGGAACGCCAATCACTCTCATATATTTTGGATGTGGCCAAAGTTAGAACAATTCTGGGACAGTATCCTTTTAATTACTGGAAGGATAATGGGTTATGTCATCCCTAAAGACCCTAAGATTTGCTTGTTAGGTCTTCTACCTGGTGAGGTGGTCCAAAAAGAAGACACTTATCTTTTTAAAATTCTAATGATTGCATGTAAAAAAGCTATCACTCGGTCTTGGTTAAAGATTGACCCACCGCGGACTGAACAATGGAAAGACATAGTGGAGGAGATACACTCAATGGAGAAGATGACATACTTTCTTCGTATCAAAGGACATATATATAATAAGCGCTGGTCAAAATGGTTTGCATATAAAGAAGCGGAACAATTTTAATACTTTATTTTAATATTTTATTTCGCTGTTATGTAATTTATAGTGCCCCTTGTTCTTTGTCCTTGTATGTTGTGTTGTAATTAAGAAAAATGCCAAATAAAGAGTATAATATAAAAAAAAGTCAACATCACTGACACACACAGATATCAGCAATCATCATATGAATCTTAACAATGGTGACAAAATATTCAGATAATCAGATCAATTCTGGACATCACAAAAAGCTAACAAAAAACAGCAAAAAATACAAAATAAATACATGAACCAAAGTTATAATTAAAGAAAGTAAAAGAACAATTTAGCTGCATAATTTATTCATGCTGTGATGCATACTGGGAGTTTTGTACTATGGTACCCATCATGCATTGCAACATTACACTTTTTATTGTCACCATTGTGTAGGTTCATGTGTTGATTTATGAT
Source organism: Cyprinus carpio (assembly GCF_018340385.1). Taxonomy (NCBI): domain Eukaryota; kingdom Metazoa; phylum Chordata; class Actinopteri; order Cypriniformes; family Cyprinidae; genus Cyprinus; species Cyprinus carpio. The sequence goes on along the minus strand of NC_056593.1, from coordinate 19,073,523 downwards.
GACTTTGTTTGTTATTGGAGTTTAACCTTTTGTGCTTTTTTTTTTTTTTTTTTTTTTTTTTTACTGGTTCTGTAATACTGTTGATCTTACACTGCAGTTTTATAAAGCAAATGCATTTTTGGCACAACACAATCATTTGTCAAATGACCTTAGTGAATCAGGCTATTTCATTATGATGATGAACCATCAATAACTGACTATCATCACCTGATCTCATTTTGTTTTTATTTAATATTGTAAATGTGTTTGATAAACACACAATCACAACAGCCAGTGACGACAAACTAACTGTTATAAGAGTTAAAAAGCACAACTAATGGAAGTACTAATCACCAATGTGGTGACTTCAAAAGAAACAAACGTTAGATTTAAACCTGTTAATTCTCAGTGAGAACTTCTGTAGACCTCTATCAGAAATAAAGTCAGTCTGGTTAGTAATAAGTGAAGCTGGCAATACTGTTTGTGGATTTGTTTAATCCTCCTCTGCTGAGATCTTGAGAGATGAAGAAAATGTCTTTTATCTTTAGCTGAATTCAAGGCTGTGGCTGAAGTCAATTCTAGTTCTTGAGTTTTCTTTGTCTCTCTTTTTCTGTTCTCTTCTTTCCTTCAGTGATTTGCTTGTTAACAAGCTTAGACAAGCTGAGGGGACTCTAATAATATATGAAGATTTTGTGGTTCATAAAAGGTCCAATGTGGTTTATTTCTTTGCTCTTGGCTGACATGTGTCATTGATATGGCTTGCATTTGGCCCAGATCTGGCAAACAGGAGTGGTCCTCCCAAGTGCCAGCATTCCATACTACATGTGGGCCAGATCATCATTTCACATGTGCCAGATGTGGGCGGAATCTGGGCCGAAAATGTGTTACTATCTGGGTATGCAGGGAGATTTTTTTCCTAAAAAATTTAGTTTGCGTTTATCTGAAGAAAGTAAGTAAGTCATAGACATATGGGATGGCATGAGGGTGTAAACGGTGGTGTTTCGCTTTAATGGCTGTATTTGTTGCCAGTGTGCTGCATTTTAATAGTAGTTGTTGCACTAGTTAGAGGTTTTTGACATGCAGCCATTGTGTTTTTTTTCTCCCTTTAACCAAACCTTTGTATGTCTGTCTGACAAAATGTTTTATGCAGTTCATTATTAAACAGAGAATGTGATTCAACATGATGAAACAAGAATCTATTTTTCTTTCTTTTTTTTCTCGTTAAGGTACTTGTACTTTTTAAATACTCAAATACAAAGGTTTTTTTTTTTTTTTTACTTTTACTCAAGTATGTTTTTGGCTGGATATTTGTACTTTTAATTGAGTAAAATTTTCACTGAGTATCTGTACTTTCACTTGAGTATAATTTTTGAGTACTTTTTACACCCCTGGCTGGATGTTTCTATCTCTGTTCATGTGTATATTAGTCCATCTTATTCTATACTGCATGAATGAAAAGGGCACATTACATTTACATTTACATTTACATTTAATCATTTAGCAGACGCTTTTATCCAAAGCGACTTACAAATGAGAACAGTAGAAACAATCAGATCAACGAGAAAAACAACAACGGTATACAAGTGCTATGACAAGTCTCAGTTAGTCTAGTACAGAACACGTAGCCAAGTTTTTTTTTTTTTTTTTTTTTTGGGAATATGATAGAAAAGAAAAAGAAAAAAGGTAAGTACTAGTATTAGTTGGTTAAGTGCAGGCGAAAAAAAGATGAGTCTTTAGATGTTTTTTGAAAATGAGTAAAGACTCAGCTGTACGAATTGAGATCGGGAGGCTCATTCCACCAGCTGGGAGCAGTCCAGGAAAAAGTCCGTGAGAGTGATTTTGAACCTCTTTGGGATGGCAACACAAGGCGTCGTTCACTTGCAGAGCGCAAACTTCTGGAGGGTGCATAAGATTGAAATGGGAAAGATGGCACATGGGAAAGATTATTTTTATTTATAGAAAAACAACACTTTTATATTATAATTCAGCAGTTCAGAATAACCTGACAAACAATACATACTTAGATATTTGAATATTATCCAAAAATTATAGTGTTATGCCTTCCCCCTTAATCTAGGGGTAAATAGGGAATGACAAACAATAAACAGTGGAGAGACTTTGAGGATCTCCAGCTCTACAGCCCTAGAAATCACAAACAACCAAACAAATTTTTAAATGGCTTGACTGCCTTTTGTTTTTCAACTTATTTAGGGTTAAAGAAGAACAATAATATAAAAACAAAATACAAACAAACATTACTTTGGGAGGAAAGCCTGAACAAAGAAAACCAAAATACCTCTACCTAAAAGAAAGATAAACATTAAAGGGATACTCCATTCCAAAAGAAAATTGTCATTATTCACTTAACCCATGTCGTTCCAAACCCATAAAAGCTTTGTTCGTCTTCGGAACACAATTTAAGATATTTTGGATGAAAACAGGGAGGCTTGAGACTGTCCCATAGACTGCCAAATAAATAACGCTGTCAAGGTCCAGGAAAGTATGAAAAGCATCATCAGAATAGTCCATCTGAAAACAAAAATAACGACTTTATTCAACATTTCCTCTCCTCTGTGTCTCTCCAAATCAGCGTAGTGCCATTTTGGCAATTCTGACACAGGTGGTGTACGCTCTTTTGTGTCAGCCGCGCTGCTCTGATGCACTGTTTTCTTTCAAACCAAAGCGTAAATACACGTAAAAAATGTATCCTCGTGGCGCGGCTGATACAGAAGAGCGTACGCCGCCTGCATACTGCTCAGATTTGTCAAAATGGCACTACGCTGATTTGGAGAGACACAGAGGAGAGGAATTGTTGAATAAAGTCATTATTTTTGTTTTCTTCGTGTACAAAAAGTATTCTCGTTGCTTCATAAAATTACCGTTGAACCACTGATGGCAGATGGAGTATTCTGACCATGCTTTCCATACTTTTCTAGACCTTGACACTGTTATTTGGCAGTTTATGGGACAGTCTCAAGCCTCCCAATTTTCATCCAAAATATCTTAAATTGTGTTCTGAAGACGAACAAAGCTTCTACGGGTTTGGAACGACATGGAGGTAAGTGATTAATGACAAAATTTTCATTTTGGGATTGAGTAACCCTTTAACTTACCTATACATAAAAGCAAAACAAATAACTTCCCTCACTCCCTAACTAACCATTAAACCGGAGAAAAGATATGAGTAGCCTCCACCCTACATTACCCAAGAACCCCCCCCCCAAACAACAACAACAACAGACTCCTCAAGTAAAATAAATTAACATTAAAGGGAGTTTGAAACAGTAAAGGTGTTAGTTTTTTATTGCTGTTGTGTTTCAGTCTGTGTGAGAGTGAATCTCCTGAACCCAGCTGTGTTTCCATGAAGAGTGACCGGTCAATGCATCATCCAATTGGATTCAGCTCAGGAGACTCATCTGCTGATCTGAGGTGCTGTTTAGTTTACAGTATAAGAATATGATATTCATTAATTTACTGATGTGCATTAAATACATTAATACATACTGTATTTCCAAACATATGCAATATTTGTTCTACTACAGTCAAAAACATGAGGGATCTATGACAGTAAAGAAGAACTTGGACTCCATTTTCAAGGTTGGATTTGTGTGTGTGTGTGTGTGTGTGTGTGTGTATGTGGTTTATGAGGACACAAATTTGTATAATGACATGGTTATGACATAGGTATTACAATGAGGAGGTGATTTATGAGGACATTTCCAGTGTCCCCCCGTAATTCAAAAGGCTTATAAATCATTCAGAATGAGTGTTTTTTTAAAAATCCAAAAATGCACAAAGTTTTCTGTGAGGGGTAGGGTTATGTGTAGTGTGGGTGTGTGGGTAGGGCAATAGAAAATACAGTGTGTACAGAATAAAAAACCATTACGCCTATGGAGAGTCCCCACAAACCACATATACCAACATGTGTATGTGTGTGAGAGTGTGTGTGTGTGTCCCTTTTTGGGTAAAAGTTTTAAGAAATCCTCTCTACAATAGTTACATTTACTTTCCCACTCACTTGATACATGTAAAGTAGTATGTAGGCCACAACAAAGCTGATCAATGACTATGAAGGTAAAAGAGTAGCAAAACTCCAGAGCTTGTTGATTTAATTATGATAACTTGTCATATTAATATTCTTGTTTGTAATTTGAAATTTATACTCACAGCTCTGATGTAAATAGCTGAATCTCTCGATTTGTACACATAGAGACAATAATCAAAACACTCGTGTTTTGAATTCAAAGTTGCAGATTAATAATTACAAATGTGTAAAATGACATTCACATAAACAAAATGATAGACACAAATGTGTACAATATATTTACTTTTGCACTTTACTTCAGTTTTGCTGTACAACCACAAGTAGCAAAACTCACTTGTGCACTTGTACATGCAGTTGCGAGAGAGCAGAACCGAGAGTGGGGCTGGGATAGGAATGAAGCCATTTTATTGGTCGATGTCTGACCAATAAAATTGGATGGTTTCTTTGCCTTTCTTTAAATGCTACACATAAGAATGAATTAGAATTCATCAAATGTGATGCTTAAAAACCATTCAAAATGAGTAAAATAGCACAAAAATGAAGTAAAATGCCAACAAAAATACTGATTTCATTGGACAAAACAAACAAACAACAACAAAACAAGAACAAAAAACACTATGCTAATGAATACTATGTTATGCATGGCAGGCCAGTAGTTGGTGATCAAGAAACACAGCTCTAAAATGTAATACGTATGCACATGCAACACGTTCACACTCCCAACTCTTCACATATTAACGATTGGTCAGGACCCTTTGGTGTCACTTTTTAATGCACAGGGTACCTTTAGTCATTTTTTTGACGTGCAGGGTCCTCCATTGCTTTAAATAAGAACCCTTTGGCATCAATATGCAGACATAAAAGGCATATTGGGAATTTTATTGTTATGATTAAATTATAAATTGGGTAATAATTTTGCCATTATTGCATATATGTTGGGGTGTGATTTTTTTCAATGTAAACAGTCACAACAAATTTATTTACATTACACTATTTACACATTTATTAGCATGTTAACCAACCTCTACTCCTAAACCTAACCGTTTGTCAATATAAAGCACAGGATTTAACAGGCTTTAACTACAGTCACAGTTTATTCATAAAGTATTAATATTCCAAGTCTTCCGAGGCAAAACTATTGATTTGTGACAGCAATATACGCAATCACCATCTCCATCCGCCGTAAAGCTCAGATCCTTCTGTGTGTGTGCAGTCTGTGCACAAATTAAAAAATTGCCAACAGAAGAAGTGTTACATCAGCTTTGGTTATGAAATGCCATTGGCTCTTGTGTGTCTCATGACTGATTGTGCCATGTTAATGTTCGGGAGTATCTTTTTGAATGAGATGTAAGTGGCACGCTTTAAAGAAGTGCAATCATTTTCAGCAATTAAAAACTTATGATTTACTCTGATATTGTATGGCTTCAGAAAACTTGGAATGCAACACAACTTGTTTTTAATACTTTTATTCTACTTTTTTATGATCAGTTTTTGAAATAAATACCTGTGACTGTACTTTTATTTGCCTGTTATGTGTCTTATATGGTTCAGATGTGGGTAGGTTTAGGGTAGGGGTGAGGTTAGGTGCTCCAAAAATATCTATGAAAGTATAAATTTATATAAAATGATATCCATTTTTAAAAATGCATGCAAACCATTAAATGCATCTTGATCTGATGCATAAGGCAAAAAACTGAAAACAAGGGAGTACCCTGCACATCGAAAAGCGATGCCAAGGTTTCCTGACCAAGCATCAATATGTGATGAGTTGGAAGTGAGAATGTGTTGGCACATGACGTCACATTTTCACAAATTCAAGTGAAAATCTATAACTCAGTTACAGCAACCAGACAAAATCTATTGTTAAAAGTCAAGGGTCAAGAGCCCAACTAAAGCAAACACTGACCATCATAGTGGTAACCTAAACAATGATTTTCTCCCTCAGTGATTCTTTGTTAACATCAGGAATCTTCAGTAACTCCATTTTGGGGGCCAGGAAACACAAGCTTTTGAACATAATGTCTGTATCATCTCAGTCTAAACAACAAAAAATGAATTTGTGAAAAAGATGACGGTGTGCATGCATATCACATTTTTTACAGGGTGTTTCTTGATCGCCAACTACTGGCCTGGCATGCATAACATAGTATTCATTAGCATAGTGTCTTTTTTTTTGTTGTTGTTGTTAGTCTTTTTTTTTTTTTGTCATCCATTGAAACCAGTATTTTTGTTTAAATTGTACTTAATTTATTTTTGTGCTATTTTATTCATTTTGAATGGTTAATTAAACATCTCATTTGATTAATTCTAATGAATTTGAATGGGTTTAATTTAATTAATAATATTGCTTGTAATATGTTGACAATTTTAGAGAAAATTAAATAAACTATAATTTTTTTACAGTGAAGGCAGGCTTGAGGTAAAAGACCATGCAAGAACATGAAAAACCAGCTTCATCTGGTGATGCACTGTGGCCCTGGATAAATATCAGTTTGACACACATCAAACTATTATGTCAATGTCTTCCAATACAGAAGTATTTTTATGATTAAATGTGCTGGCCTATTCCATAGTAAGTAAAATTTTAGATTAAAAACAACTTCACGTGCAAAGTATAAATACTACTGAAAAATAATACTGTTAAAGTTGAACGCTTTTGCTGACTACAACAAGCAGCATGTTTTTAATCAAATGCAAATTTTACGCATTGGCCTGTACTGTACTTACACTCATATTATTGGGAAGTTACTCCCTTACCTCCATCAATTTTTTTATCCTGTTTCATTTTTAATTATGCTTTAAAGGCTTTATATTGGCCTTAATGGTCATTATATAAAGTGGTTTAACATATTACAGCCATGTTACGCTGCAATATATAGGATAAACATATGAAAGATGTTGCACTGTTTGTCTACCAGATAATACTTGAATGCCAAGATGAATGTAGAGTCTTAAAATCCTGTACAAATAACCTGTACTTGCGCATAAAAATATTTCTTTCTGCATGGAAAGTCGCGCTGGCTGGCATTGTTCATTGGTTAGGCAACAACCAATAAAAAGGCTTCATTCACACCCCAGCCCCACCTCTGGTTCTGGTCTCTCGCATTTGCATGTACAAGTGCACAAGTGAGTTTTGCTGCAGGAATATCGTGAAAGGAGTAGCAAAAGTCAAAGCACTAGGATTTGAAGTTGTGCTGCCAGATTTGAGAGGTTGTAAGTAGGGGGGTAACGATTCACTTGTTTTATCGATGCATCGATTACATACCCTGACAAACCCTTAAAACATGATTTTTGAATCGTGAATCACCGATTTCGGACAGTAATCGATTTAAAAAGCTAAGAATCGAATGAATCGCGATTTCTATAGCGATTCAATGCTTTCAAAATATATACACATTAAATTACTACAAGCATGAATGAATGGAGACCTTGAACAGTGTTTGTACTTTGCATCTCTCCTTCACGCGCTCCACTATTTACCGCCCGAGACTGTCACAGGATTGCGCTCGCGCTCCGTTTGTCTCACAGACACATTTTTTTAAGCAGCTGATGTGTGATCTCGCCAATAATGCTAATGTGAAGTAGTTTTAATTTTCTGTAGTTTTTCAATGGCTTTCGGCATCTTACCGACGGTGTTACCTGAGCAGTTGGAAGCTGCTTCTTTATTGCATGGATATAAGACTTTTTAATTTAACTCAACAATTTTAATGATACTGAATTTAAAAAACACAATGAAATAACCACATTTTTATTGAAAGTAACACAAAAAAATTTAACAAAATATATTCATATTAAATATCAATATATTATTTTTATCAGAGCATGTAAGGAGAGCATAGCAGGGAGCAGATCAGTGAATGAGAGGTTAGCGTCATTTTACCAACGTTGCCCAGTACAGCTGTACTACACTATATTACAGAACAGTAGCGCTATTGCAAACAGGAACAAGTTTACCTCACAGAAATGTCCTGTCGGCGTGTTATTTGAGAAGACTTTTATTTGAGAAGATTTTTTTTCCAGTGAGCATGAGCCGTACATGAGCGGAGCATACATTCATAGAGCGGAATATTGGCTGGAGCATCACAGTCATGATGGCTGGAAGGAGAGTAAAAACCTGAGCGCTGAAAACTGCCAGGCGGTGCGGCACGCCATATATTTTCAGCTGTTTTATTTTTTCTCTTTTTCTGCATTTTCAGTTTTCAGCTGATAATTTTCATTGAATTTTTGCTGCATACCCATTTGTAACTATTAAGCTGCAACTTAAAAACCAAAACAAACAAGTTTTGATTATTGTCTGTGTGCAAATGGAGAGATTCTGCTTCTCACATCAAATCAATCAATATGAAAAGCTCAGTATAAGATAATAGCAGGTGTGATAAAATTCAGTGATGTCTGTTAGTTTTTTTTTTTTTTTAACTGTACTTTAACTTTATTTAACAAATAAATTCACTCTTGACTCTAGTGTACTGATCCTTTGGTTCACCTTCTCTGTGACTGAATGCAGGTTCATTGTTTGAATATTCACTGTTTCAGGAGCTTGAGCAGAAGTTCATCTCTGTGATGAAGAGTGAGCTAAAATGTTTTCAGAGACTGCTGAGTCCAGATTACCCAGAATGCTCTGAAAGAGACCATCATGATGATGTGGATCCTAACAGAGTCAGAGGGAGGTTTCTGAAGATCACACTGCACATCCTGAGGAAGATGAACCAGACAGACCTCGCTACCACACTACAGACCAGTAAGAGCTCTGGATCAGCAGATTATAGCCAAAGATCAAAATTATAGATCAAAATCTTCTCTCTTAAGTCACTAATGTTCCTGATGTCATGACATCAGTCTAAATCTAAGTTTTATTACCAAGTGTAGTTTTATTGCTCTGTTTATTCCATTTTGATCAATTAATTATTAGTAAATAACAACAATTATGTTCTTTGTTCAGAACTGATGTCTGTGTATCAACAAAAACTCAAATCCAGACTACAGGATAAATATCAGAGAATCAATGAAGGAATATCCAATTATGGAGACTCAACATGTCTGAATGAAATCTACACAGAGCTCTACATCACAGAGGGAGGGAGTGGAGAGGTCAATAATGAACATGAGGTGAGACAGATTGAGACCAGGAGACCAGAGACACAGGAAACACCAATCAACTGCAATGACATATTTAAACCATCACCAGGACAAGATAAACCCATCAGAACTGTGCTGACTAAAGGAGTCGCTGGAATTGGAAAAACTGTCTCTGTGCAGAAGTTTATTCTGGACTGGGCTGAAGGAAAAGAGAATCAGGATGTTCATTTCATATTTCCACTTCCTTTCAGGCAGCTGAATTTGATACAGAAAAATCTCAGCCTTAAGCAACTTCTAAACCACCTTCACCCAGAAACCAAAGAAATTAAATCTGCAAATTATGATGACTACAATGTCATGTTTATATTTGATGGTCTGGATGAGTGTCGACTACGTCTAGATTTCCAAAACAATCCGAGCTTGTCTGATGTGACAGAATCAGCCTCAGTGGATGTGCTGCTGACCAACCTCATCAAGGGGAACCTACTTCCTTCTGCTCTCCTCTGGGTCACCTCTCGACCAGCAGCAGCCAATCAGATCCCTCCTGAGTGTGTTGACCAGGTCACAGAGGTACGAGGATTCAATGACCCTCAGAAGGAAGAATATTTCAGGAAGAGAATAAATTATCTGAGTCTGGCTGATAAAATCATCACACACATCCGATCATCAAGAAGTCTGTACATCATGTGTCACATCCCAGTCTTCTGCTGGATTTCAGCCACTGTTCTGAAGAGGATGATGGGTAAAGCAGAGAGTGCAGAGATTCCTAAGACTCTCACACAAATGTTCACAAACTTCCTGATCTTTCAGACCAAAATAAAGACTCAGAAGTATGACAGGAAATATGAAATAGATCCTCATCAGGCTAGAAAGACTATTCTGTCTCTAGGAAAACTAGCTTTTGAACAGCTGGAAAAAGGGAACCTGCTTTTCTATGAAGAGGACCTGAAAGAGTGTGGCATTGATGTCAGAGAAGTGTCAGTGTACTCAGGAGTTTGTACCCAGATCTTCAGAGAGGAGTTTGGACTGCAGTTGGGGAAGGTGTACAGCTTTGTTCATCTGAGTGTTCAGGAGTTTCTTGCTGCTTTATTCAAGCTGCTAACCTTTTCTGAAGAAAACACAGGACTGTGGAATCAGTTCAGGTCACCGATGACCAGTTTTCTGAAGGGAGAAGTGGACAAGGCCTTACAGAGTAAAAACGGACACTGGGATCTTTTCCTCCGGTTCCTTCTAGGTCTCTCACTAGAGTCTAATCAGACTCTCTTACAAGGTCTCCTGAGAAAGACTGTAAGCAGCTCTCAGAGCAATCAGGAAACAGCTGCATACATTAAAGAGAAGATCAGGGAGAATCGCTCTCCAGAGGAATCCATCAACCTGTTCCACTGTCTGAATGAACTGAATGATCGTTCACTAGAGCAGGAAGTCCAAACATACCTGAGCAGAACAGTTGTCAGTCGTCTCTATGGAGTCAAACTGTCTGCTGCTCAGTGGTCGGCTCTGGTGTTTGTACTGTTGAACTCAGAAGAAGAGCTGGATGAGTTTAAACTGAGTAAATATGATCCATCAGAAAAATGTCTCCTGAGGCTGATGCCAGTGATCAAAGCATCTAGAAGAGCTAAGTGAGTATTTTACAGTGTCTTTGTTTTATTGACTTTATTTTATACAGCAGGCCTGTGTTTCTCTGCACTGTTTCAGAGTCAAAGTCAGAGTCAGAGAGGCTTTTTTATCATTTCAGCTCTATACAGCTTGTACACAGTGAAACGAAACAGTGTTTCTCCAGGACCATGGTGTTACACAAGACAACATTAACTACAAAAACTCAAATTGTACTGTGCAAAAGTCTATACATAATTAAAATATCTTAAATAATCTAACATAATACTAAAACTGGAAGAAGAAGAAAGTAAAAGAACAAAAAAACATAAAGTATATTGAGGTAGTGTGCATGCCTGAATGAAACCGTGCAACAGCCTGGGACATTTCAATATATGTACATATACACATACACATATATACATACATATTTTTATACATAGAACAGGTCACAATATTAATAGACAAAGCACAATATTGAGGTAGATTTATGCAAATGTGCGGACGTGAAAGTATGCAAGTTGGGTTTCAAGTGTTTGTGATTCAGGTATTATAGTAGGGGTGTATATGTGTGAGTGTAGTTCTCAGGTCAGTTCACATGGAGTTGAGGAGTCTGATGACTCGAGGGAAGAAACTGTCCCGCAATCTGACCTTACGGGCCCAAATGCTTCTGTACTTCTGTCCGGATGACAGGAGGACAAAGAGCAGGTGTAAGGGGTGAGTGGGGTCGCTAGTAATCCTGATGGCTTTCCGAATGCAGTGTGTGGTGTAAATGTCTGTGATAGAGGGGAGAGAGACTCCGATGATCTTTTCAGCTGTTCTCACGATCCGCTGCAGGGTCTTGCGATCTGTGATGGTCCAATTCCCAAACCAGGTATTTATGCAGGTGCTCAGAATGCTCTCTACAGTCCCGCTGTAAAATGTGGTGAGGATGGGCGGTGGGAGATGTGCTTTCTTCAGTCTGCGTAAAAAGTAAAGACGCTGCTGAGCTTTCTTTGCTATGGAGCTGGTGTTGAGAGACCAGGTGAGGTTCTCCGTCAGATGAACACCAAGAAATTTGTAGCTCTTTACGATCTCCACAGAGGAGCCGTTGGTGTTCAGTGGAGAGTTGTTGGTATGTGATCTCCTAAAGTCAACAACCATCCCTTTAGTTTTGTCCACATTCAGGGACAGGTTGTTAATTTTACACCAGTCCGCTAGCCGATGCAGCTCCTCTCTGTATACTGATTCGTCACCTTTGCTTATAAGACCCTCCACAGTTGTGTCATCAGCAAACTTGATGATGTGGTTCGAGTTGTGCATTGCTAAACAGTCATGGGTCAGCAAAGTGAACAGCAATGGACTAAGCACGCAGCCTTGGGGAGCTCCAGTGCTCAGTGTGGTGGTGCTGGAGAAGCTGTTTCTGATCTGGACTGTCTGAGGTCTCTCTGACAGGAAGTGCAGGATCCAGTTACAGAGGGAGTGGTTCAGTCCCAGCAGGCTCAGCTTTTCAATCTGGGTCTGAGGAATGATTGTATTAAATGCTGAGCTGAAGTCTATGAACAGCATTCTGACATATGTGTCTTTTTTATCCATGTGAGTCAGAGCTAGATGTAGGGTGGTTGTGATGGCATCATCTGTTGAGCATTTTGGGCGGTACACAAACTGTAGTGGGTCCAGTGTGGGGGGCAGCAGGTTCTTGATGTGCTTCAAGACAAGCCTCTCAAAGCACTTCATGATGATGGGTGTGAGTGCAATGGGTTGGTAGTCATTGAGGCTGGACACTGTGGACTTCTTCAGTATAGGGACGATGGTGGTAGCCTTGAGACACACCAGGACGATGGTGCTGTGCAGGGATGTGTTAAAGATGTCAGTGAAGACATCAGCCAGCTGGTCTGCACATCCTCTGAGCACTTTGCCCAGAATGTTGTCTGGTCCCACAGCTTTTAGTGGGTTAACTCTGCTCAGAGTCTTCCTCACATCATCTCTGGAGAAACACAGTATCTGATCGTCGGGAGGGGGGATGAAGTTCCTTGCAATGGTATCACTCTGTACCTCGAAACATGTGTAGAAGTCATTCAGTGCATCTGGGAGGGAGGCATCACTGTTACAGGTAGGTGGTGTTGGCCTTTAGTTGGTGATGGTTTGGATGCCTTGCCCCATACGCCAAGTGTTGTTGCTGTCCCTGAACTGGTTGTGGATTCTCTGGGTGTGTACGCTTTGCTTCTCTGATTGCCCGAGACAGTTTGGCCCTTGCTTATCTTAGAGCTGCCTTATCACCCGTTCTGAAGGCAGAGTCACGGGACTTCAGCAGTGCACACACAACCGCAGTCATCCATGGCTTCTGGTTGTAATGTCAACATATCATCTTTTAATCCATCATCATTGCATTTGTTGATGTAGCTGGTCAACGATGCTGTATAGTCCTCCACGTTGATGGAGTTGCTAGTTGTTGCAGCCTCTCTGAATATGAACCAGTCAGTCTGTTCAAAGCAGTCCTGGAGAGCAGAAATAGTTCCTGCCGGCCAGGTTCTAATCTGCTTCAGAACCAGTCTGTCGCGTCTGATGAGTGGTCTGTATGCTGGAATCAGCATAACAGAGATGTGGTCTGAGTATCCGTCAGGGTGTGTGTTTTGTAGTTCACTGATTGCTCCATACAATTCACAGAGTGCATCGTTAGCTTTAGCATTAGTGCTAGGAGGAATGTACACTCCGACAACAAACACTGTGGTGAGTTCCCGTGGTAAATAAAAAAGTCTGCATTTAACAGCCACAAACTCCACTAGTGATGAGCAGTATTCTATATATGTTGAGGTCTCTTTTATTTGATATACTCAGTTGATATCATAGAGCACTTTACTAATGACCTGATGAGGTGAATCAATTGTGTCATATAAGAGAGATTCATCCAAACTGCAAATTTGAGGTGCTTTTAGGAACAGGGTTGTGACTGTCTGAAATTGAGCAATTCCAGCTTTATCGACATGACATTTAGTCAAAATTAAAAATGTAAATTCTTATAGGATGTGTACTCATTACCAATGTATTGAACCATCTGTTTATATTTTCCTAAACCCCTGACAAGTCCATACACCAAAAATATCAGTCTGTAAACATGTTTTATATTTTGGATGAGGGCAATACTCGTTATGGATGTGACAAAAAAAGACATGAGCTAGACGATTATTATTATTAGTATTAGTAGTAGTAGTATCAGGTTGGTATTATCTAATTAATATTAGGCCTTATTTGTTCCATCATATTTCTTACAGTTTTGCGTGTTATAACCAATCACAGGAGTCTGTTGACTTTATGAATGCAGCGGCCAATCAGAAGCATTCAGATGAGTCATCGCTGAAACACTTTTGTTTGTGCAGACGTACATGCAATAGAAGAGCTTTATTTATCATACAGTGAAGATATCTTCATTGATTATAACGGGAGTGTTTTTTAGTGCATAAACTCTTGATAGACTGAAGTCAGTGATGATGTTCTTTTATAATGTAAATATTCTTCTTATTTTCTGTAGCTGCTGTTTAAATAACTGAGAAAATGTAAGCATTATAATAAGTAATTTACAGTCTTTCTATTAAATTGTTATCATGTTAAATTCAAATTCATGCTACATGACTAAAAATATAAAATGTGTAGTTGATAGCTTACAGTAACATTAGGCTGCTTTTAGCCTCACCCTGGAGTCAGTTCACTCTCTGGCTATGAAACTAAGTAAATAATTAAATGAGTTATCACAATAATATTGTGTATCGGCGATCTCTCTGATGATATGACTATGGAGCATATCACCTAGCACCTACAGCAAATACATAGTAACATCCATTCATTCCCATTTTCCTGTGTTTTCCTCGGACCACTGTATGCCATGTGCTTTGATTTATGATGGGCAGTACACTCTGCTGCGACGAGACCGTGATCCCCTCTGTCCCACACATATATACACATAACGTGCTGTAAATAGGTAGTTTACATGATATCAGCACACACATTTTTATCAGCAAAAATAGGCTTAATAAATACACGAAAACACATCATTGGCACATTCTGTCTTGAATAGGTTTTACCTTTATTGAGAAATATTGATGTGACCCTTTTAATTTCTTAAATTTGCCCATTAACATATGCATGTGTGTGGGATAGAGGGAAACACGGCCGCATCGCAGCAGAGTGTGTTGCCCATATCTTAAATCAAAGCACATGAGAGACAGTTGTCAGAGAACAGCTGAAAAAAGTGACCAAATGGACGATACTCATCTGTATTTGCAGTACACAAGCCGCAGTTCAGTTTCTAGTGTGCAAGCACAATGACTGCTGCTCCCGCTCTGTATACGCACAGCTTCTGATCCATCTCCGCTCTGCTTGCGTATCCAGTGTGAATCCAGTGTCAAAATATTAGATTAGGAGCATCATCATTCAGTTAAAAGTTATATTCAGGTTTATAGAAAACAATTCAACCCGGCGCTCCGGTGAGTTTTCAAAAAGAATTCAGGTGGAGAAGGTAAACGTTAAAAAGCCTTTATTGTGGTATGGCCCATATCAAAATTAAAAAGACCGCAATGGTCTTCCTCAGGGCAAAGTGATAATCAATTAGTGTGCTCACACATAAAAATACTCCAAACCACTCCCATCATCAATAAGCAATTAGTGGACTAATTAAGTTCGATATCAACATACGGGTAATCAGGTGTATGAGATCAGGAAACTAAAAAGTAAAGGACAAAAAAAATATATATATAAATACATATATATCTTTTTCACCCACTCATACCTCTAGCTTATTCAATACTAGAGTGGATTTGTTCAGTTTTTATCGTAATTTACATTTAAAGGTGTTCTATCACAAGTCAGGACATAACTTTGACAAGGGAACTATGGGATTTTATCCTGTGATTTCTTGTGATTATACACCTGAACAGCCGATGGCTGCTGACAATACTGCCAGAACGGACATTCAGTCTTTATTTAGACCTAAATCCCTATTTACACCTATGGGATCTAATCCTTCTCTGATTGCCTTTTGTAAAAAAGTTGATTTTGATGTGCAAAAAAATTTTTGATACCAGATCTAAACCAATACAGAAATCCAATCTGTCTATTACAGAATTTAATGCTCTTAAAGAACTCACGAATATGAACAATATCATTATCCGCCCGGCAGATAAAGGAGGGGCGGTAGTGGTTTTATCCAAAGAGATGTATATTCAAGAGACAACCAGACAATTAGATACCAAGCATTATGAAAGAATTTGTACTAATCCCTTGTCTGAGTTAACTAATGCTTTTCATAACATTTTAACTCATGCCAATAACTCTAATTGGATTACTGAAAGTGAAATGAGATATATGACTGTTGAATACCCTGCTTTGGCTACATTTTATTTATTACCTAAAGTACATAAACCTCCTTTTGATAATCCTCCTGAGCGACCCATTATTTCGGGAAATGGTACACTTACTGAACCAGCGTCTAAATTCGTTGATTTTTTCATCAAACACTTTGTTAAGACTCTCCCCTCTTTTATTGAGGATACTGTTGATGTCCTAAACAGTCTGTCTAAGTTGGGTAATGTGGGTTCTCAATACTTAATTACTATGGATGTGGAATCGTTATATACCAATATTGATCATGAGGAGGGGCTGCATGCTTTAAGACACTTTATATCTGAGAGAACTGATACAAAACCTCCATCTCATTTTATTGTACAACTTACTGAATTTATTATTCACAACAATGTATTTATATTTACTGATAAATTGTACAGACAAAAAATTGGAGTACCCATGGGTTGCTGTTTTTCACCAAATTATGCTTGTCTCTATTTGGGATTATGGGAGAAATTACATGTACTCAATCTGATTAATCATTTTCATCATTGTATTACTTGGTATGGTCGTTATATAGATGATTTACTCTTCATTTTCAATGGAACTGAGACTCAGGTATTGGAGTTTCACCAATACCTTAACTCTATTAATAGTAATATCAAATTATCTATTGAATATTCTAAACACAAAATTGACTTCTTAGATTTGACCATCTCTATTGATGTAGACGGTATGTTACATACCACGATCTTTAGGAAAAAGACGTCTAAAAATACTATTCTTAGAGCTGATTCGTTTCATCCTCCACATCTTATTGAGAACATACCATTTGGCCAATTCCAACGTTTACGACGTATTTGTGATGATAATGCTGATTTTGAGAGACAGGCGGACAATATGTCAGAACGGTTCATAAAAAGAGCTTACAAATCAGATACTGTTGCTCATGCACGGTCTAGAGCTCAATTATTAAAACATGCCGACACCCTTATTAAGAAGGTACACAAAACAGACACTCAATCTCACCCTATTTTTGTCACACAATATAGCATGGAGGCTAGACATATCAAACGGATTATTTTAGATAACTGGGCTATTATCAAGTCTGATCCTGTACTTCAACAGATTTTTCCGCAACCTCCGTTGGTGTCGTATCGTAGAGCTCCGACACTTTGTGATAAATTGGTTCATAGTTATCTTCCTCCTGCGATAAAAGAAAATTGGCTCAAGAGACCCATTGGTTTATATCGATGTATGAATTGTCCTCATTGCAGTAACATTATCCCATCCAAAAAACTTTGTGGATTTTAAATCCAATAAAATATACAAAATCAGAGATTTTATTAACTGCAACACCACCTTTATTATATATCGTTTATCTTGCCCATGTAAGGATGTATTTTATGTAGGCAGAACCAAGAGATGTTTGCGTGATCGATTAGCTGAACATAAGTATGCTATTCGTACCAATAATCCAGATTACCATATGGCCACACATTTCTTACATAAACATAACAAAAATGATTCTTTACTAAAAATTGAGGTTTTAGAACACGTTAGACCTTTAAATAGAGGTGGCGATAGGATTCGTAAACTGAGTCAACGGGAGTCATTTTGGATCCATCGTTTGGATGCACTTAATTACCCAGGGTTGAATGAGGATATAGAGTTCAAATGTTTTTTATGATATAGTCTGGGGTTACATTCAGTTTGTATTTACTACATTTATCATTGTTTTGTGTTACTTTAATATTATCATATGTATGTATCTGTTTATGTATATGTATGTGGGAAGTTGTGGCCTAATGGTTAGAGAGTCGGACTCCCAATCGAAGGGTTGTGAGTTCGAGTCTCGGGCCGGCAGGAATTGTAGGTGGGGGGAGTGCATGTACAGTTCTCTCTCCCACCTTCAATACCATGACTTAGGTGCCCTTGAGCAAGGCACCGAACCCCCAACTGGGCGCCGCAGCATAAAATGGCTGCCCACGCTCTGGGTGTGTGTTCACAGTGTGTGTGTGTGTTCACTGCTCTGTGTGTGTGTGCACTTCGATGGGTTAAATGCAGAGCACGAATTCTGAGTATGGGTCACCATACTTGGCTGAATGTCACGTCACTTTCACTTTCACTTTGTCACTTTTGTCACTTTTATATGTGTATGTATGTGTATATATATTATGTATATACATACATATGTATGTATATATGTGTATATATGTATTTATATTTTTGGGGGGTTTTTTTCCTTTACTTTTTAGTTTCCTGATCTCATACACCTGATTACCCGTATGTTGATATCGAACTTAATTAGTCCATTAATTGCTTATTGATGATGGGAGTGGTTTGGAGTATTTTTATTGATTATCACTTTGCCCTGAGGAAGACCATTGCGGTCGAAACATGTCGGCTTTTTAATTTTGATATTGGCCATACCACAATAAAGGCTTTTTAACGTTTACCTTCTCCACCTGAATTCTTTTTGAGTGCCTGGGACCTGTGATTTTTTTCATTATATTCAGGTTTGTTGAAATAAATTAAATAAAAATAATTCTAATAATTCAGTTTAATAATTCATAAGTATAATAATTTAGTTTCATTAAATTAAATTATTAGACAAAAATGCTTTTAGTTTTTTTATATATAAATTTATGCTTTTTAAAAAACATATATGGCATGGATAAGGCTAGCTTGTATTATTTCATGACTATGTGAATGTACATCACACACACACACACACACACACACACACACACACACACACCCACACATATATATATATATATATATATATATATATATATATATATATATATATATATATATATCTTTGATAAAACTTACCATGTTTAATTTGATAACATTCAGTACTTTCTTAAATAAGCAAAGTATTGTCTGGTTAATTAGTCTGAGCCTCAGATGACAAGTCCACAAACCATCTGATGAATATTGTACAAAACTGTGAAGCACAATTGAGTTTCAGTTTTAATCTGACTAATTTCATGGACTTGTAACAGTTATCAAAGTGTTTGTAAAGCACAGGTTGGTCTTTGGTTGACCAATAAGAGGTAATGTGTGTTTCATGTCTGCTTGCCTGGAAATCGAATATTCAAGCTCTTTATCTGAAATAATAATAATAATAATAAAATCAATTACATTTTTTTTCATATAAAATGAAAAGGTGTTTTTTTTTCTAATTTTTTTTCTATTTTCAAAATTAAATCAGAAAAAAAATATTGCATTGTACACTCAAGTAGGCTCAAGTAGTTTTGGAATATTCATATTATCTATTGAGTCAAATCTGAAGTCATTTCCGTTTGTGTCTGAACTTGAATCTGAGTCACTAACTCCACTGCCTGATTTGATAATTGATATGTATGGTATATATTACATCTGTGTTTTTCAATTAAAACAGCAAAAGAAAACAATTACATTAGACTCGTGAGTCAAGCACTAATAACTCATCTTTAATTTTCTGTGTTTTCTTTGCAGTCTTTCCAGCTGTGGTATTACACAGAAAGGATGTGCTGCTCTGATTTCAGCTCTGAGATCAAACCCCTCACACCTGACAGAACTGAATCTGAGCTATAACAAACCAGGAGATTCAGGAGTGAAGCTACTATCTACTCTACTGAAGGATCCACACTGTAAACTGGAGAAACTACAGTGAGTGTTATCATGTTATTGAATAGGTTTTACCTTTATTGAGAAATATTGATGTGACCCTTTTAACTCTTTAATTTGGCCATTGATAGTAAAGGATAAACAGTATGAAGATACATGATGAACTCCTGTGATTCAACAGATAATCATAATGTCATGTTAGTGTTAAATATAACTGAATTCTTCAGTTTATGGATTTATAATTAAGTCTATAACTTTTAATGGATGAATCAAAATTTGATCTAAATCATCAGTATCATACAGATCTCTCTTTCTCTCTTACACACAAAACCATCATATTTCTCCCACTAAAACACAGTATAAATTTAGAAAAATGGAACATTCACATGACATGTAGTCACTTAAATACATTTTCACTGTGCAGTGACATTCTAGACCATGTTAAATTCTTAAATTGCTGTATGGACAGCAATAAATCATGCTGTTTTTGCAGAGACAACTAAAGATCTGCCAACCAAATGTGACAAATGCATCCATGTAGTAGATAGACAGCAGTCACTTCTGTCTGTGGAGGAATGCTGCTGCTGATCAACATTAAACAATCAGTGTAATCCCCACTATACTAACAGAAACCATGGCTACGAAAAGAAAAACATATTTATTAATTTCCAGATTACAGAAATCTGGATCCTAATAAAAATGTATCTCAAGAATGAATAAATACAGTTTTTTTTCTATTGCTAACATCCTTTTGTCCAATCTGTAGTCACATTTTCAAAACACTATACACAATTAACACAACATCAGTCTGTTGTGACCATACCTTTAATACAATTCATGTTGGTTTCACACAATATTCAGTAAATTATCACGTTTCTAAAATGCTTACATTTTCTTTCCACATAAGTTTACCCCACACCAAAATCATAATTTTTTT
This sequence comes from Cyprinus carpio, assembly GCF_018340385.1. NCBI lineage: Eukaryota > Metazoa > Chordata > Actinopteri > Cypriniformes > Cyprinidae > Cyprinus > Cyprinus carpio. The sequence goes on along the minus strand of NC_056593.1, from coordinate 19,052,956 downwards.
TTTTTTTTTTTTTTTTTTTTACAAATGCTTAAACACAGCATGACAGAAATGAAGACCTAATGTTCCAAACTTTAAATATAGTGTAAAGCCTCTACTTCTGCAACAAAAGCAGCTCAAAAGTATTGAAAAAATATCTCTATATAAAATATTGTAACACCTGATAAGCATTTTTAAGTAACAGATTACTAATATATTTAGAAATAGCTGATTCAGTTGAAGGAATAGTCAGGTGTTGATGCTCTTTCCATTACATCAACAAAAAGTAAAAAATATATTTTTGAATTGGTTTTGTGGATGCAGAGCAACACAAAGAATCGGAGAGAGAGAAAAAATAATGCCTGGGAGAGGAAGAGGAATAGTTGGAGGAGAGAGAGGAGTAGTTGGATCAGAAAAAGGGAGAAGAAGAGGTGAGGGAGGAGAAAAAGAATGTGTGCTGGACTGTGCATTTTTATGTTTGTTTGTTTTCCCCTGTTACACATGTGGAACCTTTGAAAGCTCATTTCTGCCATGGAATATAAAGGGTAAAGGGTAATTGTGACTTTTTTTCATCTCACAGTTCTGACTTTTATTTCTTGCAATTGTGAATTTATCTCATGGCATTCTGATAAAGTCTGAATTGCAAGATGTAAACTCACAGTTCCAAGAACAGAAGTCCTAATTGTGAGATAAAAAGTTCACAATTACCATTTTTACTTTTTTTATCCTGTGGAAACAAGCTTGCATAGTAACTAAAGGCCATGTATGTTGTAATTTTTGTTGATCACTGGCATCAGCTACCATAGGGCACCATCCACATCCAACCCCCACCCACTGGAGAGCAATTTCAATCAAGATTCCAATTGAATTTCATATACATACATATTTTTTTCTATAGTACATTCTATAAAGTAATGACTCAGTTTTAGACAGTATGTTCCCTAGAATGAACACATTCATCAAATGTAAAATGGGTTTCAGTTGAAGTTAACTAAATTACAAAATACAATGGATTTTTATATTGTCTATATGCAGGTAGAACTGAAACATGCCAAATGTGTACAAGAAAGTAATGCAGTTGTTGTAAAGCCATCAACTGTTAGTATTTTGACAGTCACTGTGCTATGATTGACTATACAGGTGCAAACTCTAAATTAGAATGTCGTGGAAAAGTTCATTTATTTCAGTAATTCAACTCAAATTGTGAAACTCATGTATTAAATAAATTCAATGTACACAGACTGAAGTAGTTTAAGTCATTGGTTCTTTTAATTGTGATATTTTGGCTCACATTTAACAAAAACCCACCAATTCACCCACCATCTCAGCAAATTAGAATATGGTGACATGCCAATCAGCGAATCAACTCAAAACACCTGCAAAGGTTTCCTGAGCCTTCAAAATGGTCTCTCAGTTTGGTTCACTAGGCTACACAATCATGCGGAAGACTGCTGATCTGACAGTTGTCCAGAAAACAATCATTGACACCCTTCACAAGGAGGGTGAGCCACAAACATTCATTGCCAAAGAAGCTGGATGTACACAGAGTGCTGTATCCAAGCATGTTAACAGAAAGTTGAGTGGAAGGAAAAAGTGTGGAAGAAAAAGATGCGGAACCAACTGAGAGAATCGCAGCCTTATGAGGTTTGTCAAGCAAAATCGATTCAAGAATTTGAGTGAACTTCACAAGGAATGGACTTTTCAAGAGCCACCACACACAGACGTGACAAGGAATTTGGCTACAGTTGTCGTATTTCTCTTGTTAAGCCACTCCTGAACCACAGACAACGTCAGAGGTGTCTTACCTGGGCTAAATAGAAGAAGAACTGGACTGTTGCCCAGTGGTCCAAAGTCCTTTTTCAGATGAGAGCAAATTTTGTATTTCATTTGGAAACCAAGGTCCTAGAGGTTCTGGAGGAAGGGTGGAGAAGCTCATAGCCCAAGTTGCTTGAAGTCCAGTGTTAAGTTTCCACAGTCTGTGATTTAAGGTGCAATGTCATCTGCTGGTGTTGGTCCACTGTGTCACTGCACCCGTTTACCAAGAAATTTTGGAGCACTTCATGCTTCCTTCTGCTGACCAGCTTTTTGAAGATGTTGATTTCATTTTCCAGCAGTATTTGGCACCTGCCCACACTGCCAAAAGCCCCAAAAGTGGGTTAAATGACCATGGTGTTGGTGTGCTTGACTGGCCAGCAAACTCACCAGACCTGAACCCCATTGAGAATCTGTGGGGTATTGTCAAGAGGAAAATGAGAAACAAGAGACCAAAAAAATGCAAATGAACTGAAGGCCAATGTCAAAGAAACCTGGGCTTCCATACCACTTAAGCAGTGCCACAAACTGATCACCTCCATGCCATGCTGAATTGAGGCAGTAATTAAAGTAAAAGGAGCCCCTACTAAGTATTGAGTACATGTACAGTAAATGAACATACATTACAGAAGGCCAACAATTCATTATTTTTTTTTTTTTTCAATTGGTCTTATAAAGTATTTTAATTGGTTGAGATTGGTGGGTTTTTGTTAAATGTGAGCCAAAATCATCACACTTGTTAGCAATTAAAAAAAAAACCTGTAATCACTGGCATCAGCTACCATGGAGCACCATCCACATCAAACCCCCACCCACTGGAGAGCAGGGTTGGGTAAGTTACTTCCAAAAAGTAATTACTATTACTAATAACAATATCAATATTGTATTTAAATCACTTTACTAATTACTCTGTCTAAAAAGTAACTTAGTTACTCAATAAGTAACTTAATTATTCAAATCTCTAATTAGGCTACATCTTAAAATCCCTATAAACCTTAATAGAAATTAAACTCTATTCTATCAATTTGAGTCAAACATAGAATAGTTTAGCCTTTTAGCTTTAAAACAACTGTAATACTTAAACATTTATTTATATATATATATATATATATATATATATATATATATATATATATATATATATATATATATATATAAAGTAACCCTCTTTGGTTAACAAATATAAATACTCTGAATAATAATAAAAAAAAAAAAGCTTAAGAAAAGTTAAACAATACATTTCAGTTTGGCAAGATGTTCAGGAAAAGCCCAACTAGTAAAAACCGTACAGGTTAGGGCTGTGCAATTAGCCTAATCACATCTGATTGTCATGCGCATCTCATCAGTAAAGCCGGTCCAGTGATTAGTAGTAAATCACCATCACCTGCTTTCAGATTGAGCCACTTTCACTACACAGAGCCGTAGTTCACTGACAATTAGGCAAAATCGCCCTCATAATTAATTCGTAATTCATAATTGTCAGTGAATTACGGCTCTGTGTAGTGAAAGCCGCTCAATCTTGAAAGCAGGTGATGGTGATTTACTACTAATCACGGGACCAGCTTTACTGACGAGATGCGCATGACAATCAAATGCTATTAATTGCACAGCCCTAGTACAAGTTTATGTAAAAATAACACGTTAACTAATGTAGGTAAGTATAAATTACATAAATTATCTTCTCTGCTGAATAACGCTGTGTCAGATTGTGCTGTCCTTCTGAAGTAAATTCTTCATAGCAGGGCCCCTTTTTTAAAAACGATGAAAATTAGACGAATCTTGATTTTTTTTATTTTTTATTTTTTCTATTTTTTGTATCTAGATGAGGGTGTTTGCGCACAGGTGACTGCATATAATAAGCTCGGATACGGTAAAGACTGTACATTGCTTTAGTTTCATACGTATTACATAAGCAGAGAATATTTGTTTTCGATTTAAATTCGTTCATTTAAAAGTAGACACAAGCTTTCTATAGACATAGTTCTCATGCCTCTGTGCCAAATATTCACTGAGTTTGTGACCTGTAGAAAGTTGCTCATGGAGACATAGATGGCAGAAATTGCACCCTGTTTGTTTTGTTTATTTTGCAAAAGCACAATGTTTTGTTGTTATTGTCAGTGTTCACAAATAAAAGTTGGCCCTTTTAGATTTGATTGATTTTAGTCTTATCAGTATCTGAATATTTAAGATTTCGCTGTGAATCAGGAAAAAGTGAATGTGCTGGCATGCAGAGGGTTAAAGACGCTGCATTCAATTTTATCTTTAGACAGTAAATTTAGATTTGAAATTCAATATTGATTTTAGAACTGTTGAAATGATTTACTGTATGTAACGCAAATACTTTATAAGTAACTGTAATTAAATTACCTAAAAGTGACCAGTAATCCCTTACTTTACTTTTTCAGTGGATAAGTAATTTAATTACAGTAACGTGTTACACCCAACACTGCTGGAGAGCAATTTCAATCAAGGTTTCAGTTGAATTTCTGCATAGAGGACCCTATTTTTTCTATTGAACATTCTATAAAGAAATGACTCGTTCAGTTTTAGACAGTATGTTGCCAAGAATTAACATATTCAACCCTTAAAAATGTAAAATGGGTTTCAGTTGAAGGTAACTCAATTACATAAAACAATGGATTTTTATATTGTCTATATGCAGGTAGAACTGAAACATGTATGTCAAACATGTACAGGAAAGTACATGTAAATGTAAAGCCATCAACTGTTAGTATTTTGACAGTCACTGTGCTATGATTGATTATATGTTCCTACTGGATAGAAAAGTAGTGCTGATGTTTTGTCCGAATGACTCGATTTTGAATTGGGTTTGCTGTGTTTTGAAAGAGTTAGTATATGTAGAAAAAGGTATTAAGCATTTTGAAAAGTAGAGTTTCTATTTATTTAACAAAATGTGGTTTTGGCCAGAAAAATAACTATTTGGCTAATTGTGTGATGTAGGTGTGTTGCTGTGTTAAGAGTTTAGAAAAAGTACTTTAATTATTGGTAAACGCTTGTTAGCAATTGAATTGAATAGCGTAATTAAAAATACTATGTCTGTGCTTATGACCCACTTTCTAACTGCAAAGAGACTACTTAAATTCATTGCTTAGCTTGTGCTTGTGCCGGAAATCTCTATAGCAATTATCTTGGTGTGTGAGAGAAAAGTAGAGCTCATACAAACACACTGGCTGGTGCATTGCTATTTTAAGGAGCTGAAAATAGACTGTGCCTTAGACCAACTCAAACCTGGTCTAAAGTCTGGTGCAATGTTTTTCTTTGTTATTTAAAGAGTGTGTTAGTATAGGCGGGTCCACAACGCGTTGACTCGCTGCTTATGAAACACAGGGACGCACAGCAGCACACAAACATGCCAAATATAAAAAAATTAAAGAATTGCAATGCATAAGAATTTTTTGTAGGCCAATTACATATAAAAATCCCTACGTGTCATAATGGATAGTCATCGCATGTATCAGAATTAGGCTATCTATTTGCTTGCACATGAGCAGCTCCGTTTCATCTCGGAGACACGTTCTGTCTTTGCGCTTGCCCAATTCCGCCGTGTAAATAGCAAATCCGTCAACTGACTCTTAAAGGGAATGGAAGATGAGACTCTGATTGGTTTATTGCACGTTACACCCAAAAAACACCCATTACTCATTAAGAGAATAGGGACAACCCGTTTAGACCATGCGCCCGGGCGTGCCGAACACTTTTCCGTCATTAAAATAGCAAAAGTGGATTTGGACACGCCCTGAGTGCACCTGCGCCGTGTGCTTTACACTTTGCATTTAGATCGTTAAAATGGGGCCCACAGAAGGAGTTTTTTTTTCCTCGATGTCAGAAACAGACTCACCCTAAAGCTTAAACACAATCTCAGTGGTCATTCATGTTCTTCACTCTCTGCAGGCTGTTGAACTGCAGTATTGGAGAGGAAGGCTGTGCTGCTCTGATTTCAGCTCTGAGATCAAACCACCAACACATTAAAGAACTAAACCTCAACAATAACAAACCAAGAAACCAAATAATAAACCACATAAACTACATACAGTATTATCAAAACATTAAACAATTTAAAAATCCACATTAAATGTAATGTTCACCAATAATGTTTATCTGTAACAAGAAATATTGATTTGATTTGAAACTTTGGTCCCACTTTATATTAGCTGTCTTTAAATACTATGTACCTAAAGGTAACCTATAGGTTTTCAAGATGTAATATAAGTCTCAGGTGTCCCCAGAATGTGCCTGTGAAGTTCCAGCTCAAAATACCCCACAGGTCATTTATATCATTTTGAAAATGCTTATTTTAAGTGGAAGCAGAAACACACTGTTTTTATGCCTCTATCTTTAAATGCAAATGAGCTGTTGTTCAGCAATCAGTTTAAACTTCTGATATAGTGTTTTCTGAGCACACACATCCAAAGTAGGTGCACAGTGTTCACACACTGCAAACACACATTTATTTCTAAACACCATGTAAAAGTGGATTTTGCATAAGTGGCCTTTAATAATAAAATAATGAATTGTTAGATACAATGTTGTGTTCATGTTGAATTGCTTAACACTTTTGCTGTTACTAAGGTGGGATGAGGTTAGAGGCACGTTTGGTGGTCTGGTTAGGTTTAAGGAGTAGAGGTAGAGTCAACAGTGTAATTATAGATGTAACTACAGAAATTAATTACAGATGTAATCACAGGACTGTGAGGAATTTTAGCTCAGGTTTTCAGAGGGAATCAAATCTGAAGATTCAAAATCAACCTGATTGAACTGATTCCAAATTTGATAGTTTACACTTTATCAACTGTCCGTCCAGCGAGACGTTAACATCAGCAGGGCCGTAGCTGGGTTTTGTGGGGCCCCGGTGCAGGTTTTACCAGTGGGCCCTGTTTGAAATTGATTAATTTGTATGTTCGTTCTATTTATTTATTTGTGCTATTTAAAGTTTTTTTTTTCAAGTTTGTAGATATCCAGGTACAGAAACTGAATAATTAAATGTAAAATAGCACTGCATAGTCTTCGCTGTAAAAATTAAATGTACAATCAAACCAAAATTTATTCAGACTTCAACATTTCTCACATTATCACAGTTTATTTGCTGTAGTTTAGAAAATGTAAATAAAATATGACAAGAACTCAGAGTTAAACTTGATAATCTCAGATAACTTTGATAGAAAGATATGTAATGAATTACAATCAACCAAAACTTCAGACAACTGTTAGTATGACAATATTTACACAAATATCAATACTTTGTTGACAAATTACCAAGCAATGCTTAATTTTGTTCAGCCTGTGGTGTAAACATGTTGCATTATTATTAATTCAGGAAAAAACACGTAAGCAAAACATGGCATTTTTTTTTTTTTTTTTTTTTAGCAATTTTATTAGTAGTCCACTGTATGAAGACTTTTTGGGTATAATATGTCACAGTTCACTTTTATTATATCTGGTGTCTGAATAATTGTTGGTTTGACTGTGCATTAAATCTTGTTAAACCTACAAAGTAATTCAGTCAAGAGCAGTGAGTGATTTTCTTTCTTTCATTTTCTTGGATTAACATTACAGCAGCTATTAGCTAAATTAGGCAAGGTCTCTTTAAGAGACAATCAATGCATCCAATATAATAGCCTATACATCCGATTTTTTTCTCAACTGTTAACTTTCACTTAAGACATAACCGACAGTTTTTTCGAACATACTTTCCAAGACGGTAATTTTGACATTTTGTATGTATTTGTCGGTACAAGTGCAAAAAGAGGCAAATTCAGTGTTCAAGCGTTTTAAAACGCCTCTCTCTGCGTGAGCCCTGAACACCAGAGCACCACGGGTGCTGAATTGGGCTCTTTCACATCCTTTTCTGTTTGTTTAAACAAGTTCGATTTGTATTTGTTCGTTCAGGTTCAGGAGGAACTTCGAGGAGAACTTCGCAAATGAGAGCTCGGTTCAGTGTTGCTGTCTGTGAGACGCGGCTCTCTGCTTGTGAACACAGCGCACGAGTAACCAGCTATCAGTTGAGCTTTTACGCGTCTTGTGTTTAAATGCTTTAAACTCTTTTGAATATTTAAATTGGCAAGTGGCTTAAAAACACGTGAAAATTATAAGCTTTTTTTCGTGACGACACGCAGCAGTGGCCTGTCACCTGTCCTGATCGTCTTTTTAGATTGGCTTCAGCCAGACGGTCGAGATTGCCGGGGGCCCCCCCTCAGCCGTGGGCCCCTATAATCGTCACCACTTTTCACCCCAATAGCGACGGCCCTGAACATCAGTATATCTAAGCAATTTGGATATTTATATTATGCCCTGGCTAAGGTCATAATAACTGTTAGTGTTGATTTATTAAGCTACTTTGGTGAAAGCTGAGCGGGGTTCCTCTGTGGCTTGTCTGATGGAGTCCCCATGTTGCTGATTCGCTTTTTTTGGGAAAAGCCCTCGTGGTGAATGGACATTGCTTGGTTACGGAGGAGACTCGAAGTTCGTCTGAGAGAGTCTGAGTTCACAAGATGGATGGCCCGATCGCGTGATGGTGTGGTGATGTGCGCAAGCTGGGTCATGATCAATACAAAGGTGAAAGAGCGAGCAAAGAATCTGTTCGGACATTGGGTTTTTGATCCAGCCGCATAACTCTGTCCCGTGTCATGGTGTTCCAATCAGTTTGTGGCAAGGTGGGGTCCCCTTATGGTTCCCTTTCCATGCATAAATTAACCTAATGTTCTGCCTGTCATGTGGGGAACATCCTTGCCAGATTTTGTTAATACTTACATAAAGAGTTGTAACATGTATGATACCAAATCAACATTTTAGAAATAAAACAAGTTTTTATTCAACATCCAATGTCAGACATCTTGCATACACGTAAATAACCTTATCTATTAAAAAAGGTTATAAAACATTGGTTAAACTCCATTGATTACGTAAAACACATTGAGCGTAAAACACATTATTCGTGGATAAAGTTGCCCTAGAGGCAATACTTGAAATGATTATCTTTTGAAATTGTCCATGTGTTTCTTTGTCTGCAAATAAAGGTAAGAGCACGGTTTTCTGGAATTGGGAGGAAAGGAAGAATTTTCTGTGGTCGCTAAAAGTCAAGAGGTGTAGGTTTGCTGATCTACCCGCTCAGATGTGGAGCTGTAAATCCGTCTTTGTTTATTGGATTATCGATTTATACTGAAGCTGGTCAAAGTTGCACTGCACATCTGGTCCTTGAATGGTCTCAGACAAAAAGGTTGATTGAGTCACGTTATCACTGTTCTTTAGATCCGTTGTTTTTGCAGACCTGGAGCTTGTTCGCTAAATCACTCCCTTCCTGTCGTACATGGGTGTGAGCGAAGCTTGGTCAGCAGGGGAGAATCGACCATTTGTGGATGACATGTTCTTAATAAAAGGGGGTTCTTTCTTCTCATGATTGGATTAAGTCTATCACTGCTTTCTGTGTCTCTTGAAAAGACAGGAACTGTTAGAGATAACTGAGCTCCTCGGTTAACCATTGATCAGTTTTACAACTGCAAATGGCTGAGTAGAACTTTGTTTTGGTTTTCCGTTGGAATTTAAAGATTCCATAGTTATTTGGGCCTCTTTGAGACAGAGATCCTACAGGATGGTATTTTCAAATATAAGTATATTGTGAAAACTTATGATCACAATAAGTGTTCTATTAAATGATTGTATTTAATATTAATTTAAATGTAAGGTGTGTAATGTAAAAAAGAACATACTTAAAGTGGGTCTGAAACAAAGTCATCATCGGAGAATATGACTTTGCCCCAGTCCTCATCAGTCCATTCACTATACTTTCTGCAGAAGATCAATCTGTCCCTGATGATTTTTTTGGAGAGAAGTGGCTTCTTTGCTGCCCTTCTTGACACCAGGCCATCTTCCAAAAGTCTTCGCCTCACTGTGCATGCAGATGCGCTCACACCTGCCTGTTGCCATTCCTGAGCAAGCTCTGCACTGGTGGCACTCCGATCCCGCAGCTAAATCCTCTTTAGGAGACGATCCTGGCGCTTGCTGGACTTTCTTGGATGCCCTGAAGCCTTCTTTACAAGAATTGAACCTCTTTCCATGAAGTTCTTGATGAACCTATAAATTGTTGATTTAGGTGCAATCTTAGTAGCCACAATATCCTTGCCTGTGAAGCCATTTTTATGCAACGCAATGATGGCTGCACGCGTTTCTTTGCAGGTCACCATGGTTAACAATGGAAGAACAATGATTTCAAGCATCACCCTCCTTTTAACATGTCAAGTCTGCCATTCTAACCCAATCAGCCTGACATAATGATCTCCAGCCTTGTGCTCGTCAACATTCTCACCTGAGTTAACAAGATGATTACTGAAATGATCTCAGCAGGTCCTTTAATGACAGCAATGAAATGCAGTGGAAAGGTTTTTTTTTGGGATTAAGTTAATTTTCATGGCAAAGAAGGACTATGCAATTCATCTGATCACTCTTCATAACATTCTGGAGTATATGCAAATTGCTATTATAAAAACTTAAGCAGCAACTTTTCCAATTTCCAATATTTATGTAATTCTCAAAACTTTTGGCCACGACTGTACAGTTTATGGCTTTATAAGTAATTCTAGAACTTTTAATGGATGACTAAATATTCAGTCTAAATCATCAGTGTAATTTAAATTATCATTAGATACAGATTTCTGTATGTTACACAAACACACACAAAACCTTCATATCTCATTAATTCATTCATTGATATTTGTTTGTTTAAAGTGTCTGTTATTCTTCTGTGTTATTATTTTGGACTTTCTGCCATTGGATCACATCATATGCTTACAGTAGTGCATTAGCTGTGGATTACTGAGATAGAGAAATTTGTATCAAGGACAGGACACATCACGAGCTGTGTTATTGTTGTGTGTGGACAATAGACATTGACATTGATTCAGGTGTTGCTATTTCTATCATTCCTACTGTGAGGCTTCATAGTTGTGCATGGCGTAAGTGAACTTGACATTTGCATTTGATGGAATGTTAGTGTCACAGGTGCTGGTGCAATACAAAGCGCATAACGAAAAAAGAATAATCCACAAAGACCTTTACTGATAATTCTGAAGGGAAGTACATCCAAACACAAGCAAAATTCAGTCATCAATAAAGGAAGAAACCAGAAGGGACCAGGGAGGATCAGATGGAGGGAGGAGCCACGAAAGAGACAGGAGAAGCCAGAGTGGCAAAGATGGTGGGAGGAGCCAGGGAGAAGACAGGAGGGAGCCAAAGCAGGAGGAGCCAGGTAGGACCCAGACTGCAGCCATAAATGTGGCCCACAGTGGAGCCGATGGAGGGAGGAGCAATAGTGGATGAAGGGCTGATAACTCCAGGGGGCTGACTGACAGTGGTGGAGCAGGTGGGAGAAGAGAGCAGGGCAGAAACGGAGAGCCACAGAGCAAGGGTGACGGGGAGGATCCGGAGGGCCAAGGCGGAGCAAATGTTTGTTATTGTAAATACATATTAAAATAATAGGCTGTAAGGGAATTCAGGAATTCAGAATACAGAAATTGATCGAGTAACCCGTGCCGAGTATCCAGCATTAGACACTATTTCTTAAACCGCAACCTGAGAGAATAATACTAGCAATTCAACCTTGGTTTGTTTGCTTAACGAGATTTGCACCATTTCAACAAGAGTGAGGAAATTGTACATGCATTAAAATGCTTCAGTGAGCGTGTTCTCTTCATGATGTAGGTTTCTGGAGGAAATCACGGCGGTGCTGATTGGTTGATGGTTGGTCGATGGTGAGTTTTCCTGGAAACCACTCGAGTGGTGAATGGATGGTTAAAGTTGCCGGGTGGAGCCCCGTGTACCGGTTGCCGGGTTACGTCACTCAGGTCCAACCCCCAAAAGTGGGCCCCCTCATTCGGATCTTGTTGTGGGCGGGGTTTACGCCACACTCTCCTGCTCTTGCATGGAATTGGCATAATGTCCATTTTGATTGCATGATTTGCAAACTCTCAGAGTTCAGTGAACATTTTTGTCCACAATCATTATTAGTGTGGACATGGTGCATTTTACCCAAATTTAACCTGCATCCTGCTTTCAGAAATTATTCACCCATTTAAAAGAGACTAAACATGGCATATTTCTTATATTTAAAGTAGCCATAATAAAGATTTAAAACACACTTACACAACTTCAGCAGTTAAATCAAACATACATGAAACATAATAAATATATAAAACACACACAAAGGGCCCTATCATACACCCGGCGCAATGCGGCTTCAGTAAAAATGTCCGTAAGTCATATAGCATAATCAAAGCTTTACTGCCATGTTGGGCATTTACAGTATTTACAAAACTATTCAGAAGTCAGAAGAGATTTATTGCCAAGTATGTTTGCACATAAAAGGAATTTGTTTTCGTGTCACAAGCTTCCATTACACAGAGACAACAACACAGAGATAATAAAATTAAGATTTGAATAAAATACACATGCATAAATATAGATAAACCACAGACAATAATAATAATAATAATAATAATAATAATAATAATAATAAATTGCATGTACAGGTGTGCTATAGATAGAATAGGAATAGAATAAAGTAAAATAAAATAAAATAAAAAATAATAAAAATAAGTTGTAGGGATGTACTAGGATTAAGGTTATTGCACATACTTTTATTGCACAATGGGAGAACATTAATTTTTCATTAGGTAGATTGCTTGGGGAAAGAAACTGTTCTTGTGCCTGGTTGTACTGGTATTTGGTGCCATGTAATGCCGACCAGATGGCAAAAGTTGGCAAAAAAGGAGATAGCTTGGATGTGAGGGATCCAGAGTGATTTTCTGAGCCCTTTTCCTCACTCTGGATGTATATAGTTCTTGGAGGGTAGGCGGGGGAGCACCAATAATCCTTTCAGCATTCCAAACCATTCTCTGTAGTCTTCTGATGTCTGATTTTGTAGCTGAACCAAAACCAGACAGTTATTGGAGGGCATAGGACGGACTCGATGGCAGAGTATAACTGTTTCACCTGTGGCAGGTTGAATCTCCTCAGTTGGTGTAGGAAGTACAACCTTTGTTGGGTCAACCTTTTTAACAATGGAGTCGATGTGAGGTTCCCACTTCAGGTCCTGAGAGATGGTGGTTCCCAGGAATCTGAATGACTCCACTACAGCCACAGTGAATGGGAGGAGTGCAGGGGGGTTCCTCCTGAAGTCCACAATCATCTCTACAGTTTTGAGTTCAGCTCCAGGTTATTGTGACTGCACCAGACAGCCAGCTCTTTAATCTCCTGTCTGTAAGCAGACACATCTCTGTCCTGGATGAGACCGATGACTGTACTGTCGTCTGCAAATTTCAGAAGCTTCACAGAGGGGTCTTTAGAGGTGCAGTCGTTGGTGTAGAGGGAGAAGAGCAGTTAAGAGTGTTCAGGGCATTAAGAGATCGAAATGAAGGGATATTAATATAATAATAACAATATTAATATCACAGAAAAAAGACAGTCAGACTTACAAGACTGTGGGATGGATATAAATGTTTTCTTGTAGGCCTATTTTATTTTATGTACTTTCTGTAACAATTATTCATGATAAACTTTATTAGAATGCTGTCTAGGCGATATCATGCACAATAAAGACCAGTATCCTAGGCCTATAGGTAAATATAATTTAATAATTTCTATAAAAATTAATATAATTATTTCTTAATTCAAAATAAAATATTAATTTATCCATTTCTGATAATCCCAGGTTGCTATTCCCAGGAAATTTTTAAGGAAGTGAACTAATCCTTTAAGAAAGTCACTAGTTCTTACATTTGTGACTTGAGTCAAGTCATGTGATTGAGAAGCTCGCACTGGTGCAGTCACCTCAATTCACAGACATGTAAATAAAAAAAGCTGAATCTCCGCGAATACTCGCCTCAAAGACATGAGAAATATATGTATAGAAAGCTTGAAATGTTTACTTTTAAATAAAGTCACGTCCAAAACAAATATTCCCTGTTAAAGTAATCTGTATGAAACCAACGCAAGCCCCAGTTTTCCCATCTTAACTTATCTCTAATGCAGTCATGCCCACTAGTCTTTTTAGATTCTGAACATCCACGTGAGATGTGTGCGCAAGTACATGACCACATCGTCTCTGTGTAAACAAGCAAGTTCATCTCGGCTACTTTTTGTTTATGGAATAACCCAGAATTTACCTCACAACATGATGGGTCGCGCAGCTAGATCCAGTGGAGAATATCATTTTGATTAGTAGCCTAAGATTACTTGCATCTGTTATTGTGTTATTGTGACTAACTTGTACACATTTTACTAGTTAGACTTTTCCAAAACTATGATTCCTGACTATATGCATGAAATCAAGTAAATCATTTTGATATATGTGTCATTTAATTGTATAAATATCTCACAATGCCAGGATGTTTGTTTAATGTTTTATAGCATATAAAACCACAAGATATAAAAGTAGTGTTAACACTATGATATTAGAGTCTATGAATGTTTGGCACAAAGGTGTGTTACTATTCAAGTCTCAGTGTTCAGATCAGTATATTAATTCATGTGTCCTCGACCTTGACTGTGTATATTTTTATTATATTGTGTTGTAAATAAAATACCACTAATAATCAAAAACTCACATTATTTTACTCTCCTCACACTCTTTCTTACTTGCCTCAGTCACATTCATATTGATGGCCCATTATGGGGTGCCCTTTGTCTCTGAGTTGTGAATCACTAAGTATTCATAGTCATTGTCACTCCCTCTCATAAGGGCATTCTATCACAAAAACATGATTTACAAATGTTAAATCAGTATATTGTTCTCTATGAACGAGTAAACGGGGTGATTTTTCACTGACCAAACAAACATTATTTTCTCAAGAACACAAACATGTACTTCCATGCTGTTCACATATTATTGTAGACAAGTTGCTGAATACACTGTTATCATACTTTAGAAAATATGTTTTCAAGATACTGAAAAAAAAAACACAAATGTCAGGGCATAACACTCTCACTGTGACACTGTCACACTCACTATCATACATAAACCATGAAAGCCAAGGCAAAATATGTATTAATTTTCAAGTTACAGAGAAATGTGAATGAATGAACAATTATAAATATTACATCTGTGTTCTTGCCCCACTTTCAAACTGCACCCCTGTAAAATGTTTTTCACAATATTCAGGAACTACTCAACAACTTCATGTTATCTCAACTTATATTTTTTATTATTTTTTCCTTTACTTTCCAGTTGTGGTATTAGAGAGGTTGTTCAGCTTTTGTTTGCGTGGTGGGTTAAAATCTTTATATTACTGATCCTACTGTGTAAAGCAGAGCTCATACAAACACACACAATAAGGCTGTTTTTTTCTCCATGTCACAGAAACAGACTCTTAACCTGAAGCTTAGACACAATCTCAGAGATCATTCTTCTTCTTCACTCTCTGCAGGCTGAGTTACTGCAGTATTGGAGAGAAAGACTGTTCTGCTCTGATATCAGGTCTGAGATCAAACCCCTCACACCTGAGAGAACTGAATCTGAGCTGTAATAAACTGGGAAATTCAGGAGTGAAGCCACTCTCTGCTCTACTGGAGGATCCACACTGTAAACTGCAGAAACTACAGTGAGTATTATCATGTTATTGAATAATAATTTATAACTTCATCTTAAAGGGATTTTTTTTTTTACCTGAAATCACAATTTTATCATCTAGGGCTGGGTGATATGACAGTGTGTATATATATATATATATATATATATATATATATATATATATATATATATATATATATATATATATAGGTCAGGTCCTTCTCAAAGAATTAGCATATTGTGAAAAAGTTCATTATTTTCCATAATGTAATGATAAAAATTAAACTTTCATATATTTTAGATTCATTGCACACCAACTGAAATATTTCAGGTCTTTTATTGTTTTAATACTGATGATTTTTGCATATAGCTCATGAAAACCCAAAATTCCTATCTCAAAAAATTAGCATATTTCATCCGACCAATAAAAGAAAAGTGTTTTTAATACAAAAAAAGTCAACCTTCAAATAATTATGTTCAGTTATGCACTCAATTCTTGGTCGGGAATCCTTTTGCAGAAATGACTGCTTCAATGCGGCGTGGCATGGAGGCAATCAGCCTGTGGCACTGCTGAGGTGTTATTGAGGCCCAGGATGCTTCGATAGCGGCCTTAAGCTCATCCAGAGTGTTGGGTCTTGCGTCTCTTAACTTTCTCTTCACAATATCCCACAGATTCTCTATGGGGTTCAGGTCAGGAGAGTTGGCAGGCCAATTGAGCACAGTAATACCATGGTCAGTAAACCATTTACCAGTGGTTTTGGCACTGTGAGCAGGTGCCAGGTCGTGCTGAAAAACGAAATCTTCATCTCCATAAAGCTTTTCAGTAGATGGAAGCATGAAGTGCTCCAAAATCTCCTGATAGCTAGCTGCATTGACCCTGCCCTTGATAAAACACAGTGGACCAACACCAGCAGCTGACATGGCACCCCAGACCATCACTGACTGTGGGTACTTGACACTGGACTTCAGGCATTTTGGCATTTCCTTCTCCCCAGTCTTCCTCCAGACTCTGGCACCTTGATTTCCGAATGACATGCAAAATTTGCTTTCATCCGAAAAAAAGTACTTTGGACCACTGAGCAACAGTCCAGTGCTGCTTCTCTGTAGCCCAGGTCAGGCGCTTCTGCCGCTGTTTCTGGTTCAAAAGCACACGCCTGTGCACGGTGGATCTGGATGTTTCTACTCCAGACTCAGTCCACTGCTTCCCAAGGTCTGGAATCGGTCCTTCTCCACAATATTCCTCAGTGTCCGGTCACCTCTTCTCGTTGTGCAGCGTTTTTTGCCACACTTTTTCCTTCCCACAGACTTCCCACTGAGGTGCCTTGATACAGCACTCTGGGAACAGCCTATTCGTTCAGAAATTTCTTTCTGTCTCTTACCCTCTCGCTTGAGGGTGTCAATGATGGCCTTCTGGACAGCAGTCAGGTCGGTAGTCTTACCCATGATTGCGGTTTTGAGTAATGAACCAGGCTGGGAGTTTCCTATTACATATGTGACAGATCACTTGATGGAGAATGAAACTCTGAAGCGCTCAGTCAGTGTGTTCGGCAAGTGAAAATATATCTATGCTAAACTTATACTTAGCCTCCAACTCACACACTGGCGAGTAAAATCTGAGAATTTATTAGCCATTGGCTAATATTAGACATCATTTAGTCGCCTAAAGTGAAGATTTAGTCGCATATGCAAGTGATTTACTTGCAATGTAAAGGGGAGAATGTGTTCTCTCACACTTTAACTGCTTCTATTCTTGAACACTTAATGATTATCTAATCAAAATAAAAGAGCAGCAATGAGTCTAGGAGAACTCATGCACACTCAAGCAGTGGTCTAAAACAGTTTATTTGATCACCAAACGGACACAAGTTTAATTCAAGAATGAACAATGAGGCATAGATAAGTTTGAAGTTCAGTGTTTAAAAAATGGAGTAAACTGAAAGAATGATCTATATTATAGCTCTATAAAAAGCATACAGACTTTATTAGAGCCACAGAAAGACAAATATTTTAAATGAAAATGCTCAATATACAATTCATTATGTACATTAACAACGATTTGGGGCAAATATAATGTCATTTAATGGAAAACTACATGAATGGCCCTCTGTGGCACGGCAGGATTTTCTGTTAGCTGCATTTAAATCCGGGTCTGAAGTTTCTCACTCTATTCAGTGTGCAGCATCACTGTCTAAACAAATAGCACATGCTGTCAGTGATTTCAACCACTAGAGGCCACTCTCGCACTGTATAATGAAAACAGACCCCACTCAGCTGCTCCAGCAATGGACACAACCTGGAAAACTATCACCATGGATTTTTGCAGATAACCGATTGTTCCACCAATCAACTATCAGTGCCGATTAATCGGCAAAACCAATACATCGGTCGACCTCTAGTCGAGATGAAGAGGTTTTCGCAGGGGATTTTTCTCTGGGGCTCATCTAGTTGACATGGTCTCCACTAACATTCAGGGTTGTAGAGGTCGTCTGATCCATCAACTGGTCTGCAGTTAGCATCTAACCAGAAGTGCAAATAACAGAGTATATAAAATAATTATAGAATGTGTGTATATACATTAAGCTTTATGACTTTATGAGAAAGGCAGAGACCAGCTCAATGCAAATGACTGTACATACAACATGTTGCAAAGAAAGTATAAACAGAAGATGCATTGTACAGTGAGTATAAAAAGATGGTGCATTTTACGGTTAGGGACGTAAATAGCATAAGTTTATATATGGCCAATGACCATAACAGTGCAAATGGCATCTGGAGGTAGAAATGTGCAAGAAATGTGCAAAAAAAAATCAGAAATGTGCAAAAACGGAATAATAAGAACATTGTAAGTGAGGATTGCAGACAGGTTATGGTTCAGTTTTTTTTATCTTAAGGTGGTCCATCCAGGATGTAGTGTTCAACGCCTGAGATTGGAGTTCAGTAGGCTGTCCACTGAGGGAAAAAAACTGTTCCTGAGTCTGCTGGTGCGACAGCGAAGACTCCCATAATTGTCCCCAGTGTTGAATATACACTGCTCAGTGTTCATGTGTTTCCATACCATGGAGTGTTAAGTAGCACTGTAGCAGTGTTGGAGTTAAGAAGATAATTTTGTGATGATTGACCATTAATTTTGAACACCTGCTGTTAACAAGCAGAAACAGCAAAGGAAAGAGAAACACAAGAACTATAACTTTTTTTCAGGCACAGACGAAGATGAAATCAACTGATTTAAAAGACATTAAATCTCTCAAGATCTCAGCAGAGGAGAATTAAACAACTCCACAAACAGCAGCAGCAGCAGCTTTGCTCATTACTAACCAGACTGACTTTTCATTTATTTTTTTCCAACGTCTACAGAAGCTCTTACTGAGAATTAATAATATTTAGACATTGATGTTTTACTGTTTTGTTAAAAATTACCATCAATGAGATCAGTATTTCCTTTTTTTGGGCTCTTGACCCTTTATGTAGTGCTGGTGAGATGAAGCTTTATGAAGCATTTAAGCTTTTCATCCAAGTGGTTCACAGAAGGGTTTATTTTTTGAGGCTTCATTTGTTCACAATACTACCTGGTGGCCGAAGAGTGTAAAACAAGCAGATACATTGCAGATGACCTGATGTGATCTATGATACACTGTTTTGTGCCAGTTAAGGCCTAGAAATAACAGTAATGGGGAAAAAGAAAATTCCACATAATTTATTCATATGAATGTGTATTTTATAATAATTGTATAACATAATACAACGTAATTGTGTAATAAACGTATTGGCTTGAAATGAATAGGGATATCAAATGTGTGTAAATCAAGTCTTTGCTCATAATGGGCAGGAGGGCCAATATTATTAGTCTAAAACTGGAAAGTGCCTGAGTTTAATAGGGCAGAGGACTGCGAAATGTACAAGATTCGAACCGCTTCCTGAACCAGTCTTACCAAGTGAGGCTTCGGACGTCATAAATGATGTCATTGCTCTAAAGCGACACAAGCCTCGATACGTGCTTCACTTAAAGCTGCCCTGATTTCTCAACACGCTTCGAAGCCTCGACACAGAACGTAACATTACTACCTTAATGTTTTCACATTAGCTTTTTATCTGGCTCCTGAGACCACGGTATGTTTGTAAAAACACATTTAATGCATTTAATACATTTAATACAGTCATCCCTTTAAGGAATGAAATGTAAATGGTCAAATATGTAGCGGATCAGCTCAAATGGGGAATATTAATAACTAAATCATAACTAGTTATAATAAATTATAAATATTTTGAAGATCCGCTGTAAGTATTTACTTGACATCTCAGTGTCAACTGTCTGTCGATTCTAAGAATGTTACTTTCCTGTTTAAGGAAAACAACTTTCTTACTGTACAATACTACTCAGAGCATGTAGCTAAAATCTGCAAGATTAGGGCCTGCTGTTATGAACAAACAATAAACAACCTCAAGTGTGATACAAGTAAGACTTTATTAACTACATAAACACTTAAACTAGTCTAACATACGCACACACATGCATACAATTGGGCATAGGAAAAAGGGTTAAAGATGAAGCAGTAAAGAGAAGAGAAATAAAACCATGAAGCTATCATACAATTTGATATTCAGCAGATCTACAGCCTGGAGGAAACATCAGTTTCCTAGTGTGCCTTTGGTTGCTATGGAACCAGAGGCCTGTTCTACTTTTTTGAGGTGTTAGTTGCATTTCGGGGGAAGGGTCCATAGACCTTTTGGTTAGATGAGGGGGCGTTAGATATTATTTGTTAAATATAACAAATAGTTGTGTGTCTGATTGGTCCAAATGCTACATAATTCCCCCCTTTCGAACGTTGTTGTCTGTCCAATAGACAACAGCGAGTGGCGTTAAAGTTGCAGAACAATCAGACACACACCTGCCACTCATGGCTGGGAGACAGTGATGGGGTATTGGTGCCTCCATGAGTGGTTGTGGTGCTTTCAGGCAGTGAGCTGTGGTGATGTAGGCTGTAGCAAGGTGCGGGTCCTCGAGCTTGTGCAGCAGGTGTCGAGGCAGTGTCACCTGTCGAGGAGGGCAGCAGGTGGTTGTTAGCCCTCTGTTTTGCTCGAACGTCACTAGAAATCATTAGAAATGTTTGCAGTGTCGCATTGCTCTTGTGGTGGCACCGACTTGAGCTTGCCTGAGTTGGGTTGGTACCGGTTTTGCTGTTGGGCATGTGGGCCCATTCCTTCATCCCAGGTTTACTGCGAGCTCCGAAGAAAGCTCGTCAAAGTCTGTGGTAGTAATCATGAGAATTCCTTTATGATGGCTCGTTTAAGCTGCTGGTAGTCCGATTGGATGTGTCCTGGCTGTCGAGCCAGGAAGCGTCACACTTCTGGACTAGAGGCGATCCAGAGCAGATAGTCTATTTTGGTGTTTCACACTGGTCCGAGACTGCAGGCAAAAAGTCAGTCTCACTTAAGTGAGCGTGGACATTATGTTCTCCTGCAAGTTCTGGTGTGAATGCAGGGATGTTTCTGGCCATTCGGTTGAGGTCTTTGAGTGTTATTCCATGTGCTGTTTCAGGGCTCACCTGAATAAATCCCTTTCCTTCTGCAGCGGCAGATGTGTAAAGGAAGTTGACATGTGAAATGTCAAACAGAAGGCTTTGGCTCCCCCCTTCGTATCTATGTACAGGGGTGAGGGGATTTGAACTGCTGGCTGTGTGACATGCAGAAGGGTGCCTTTTATCTGAGTCCATGCACAGTCTGTAGGACTGTTTCAATTCTCTCTGAACCATGTCAAGCTCCTCGTTAATGTTGCATAATTGCTGAGTCAGAGTTTGAACATAATTGCTCTGGGTGCATGCAGATGGCCTTCCTAGGCCTTAGCTCTGGTGTCTTTCTCGTTAAGTTCCACATAAACTGTTTTTAACAGTGACTTTGTGAGAAACAGTTCTCTTTCCAAGTCCTGCCTGATGGCTTTTTCCAGCTGCGCTTGGTGTCCAGCAGCTGTTAAAGCCTCCTGATGACTGGTGATTTCCTTCAGTTGCGTCATTCTGTAAGAATCTTTGCATTCGTTTTGTGCCTTCTCTCGTTGAGCAGGTGTCGGTTCCCTGTAGAACTCTTTGACTTGCAAGTTCAGTTCATTTACCTCCTGTCTGAGGCCCGTGAGGCTGTGGGCCAAGGAGAGGATGATGCTGGTCTGATCCTGGTGGTTCAGGCTAGGTGTCAGGTGTCCACTTGTGTCGCAGTCTCGCTGTTCCTTTATCTGCCGTTGCAGGTCGTTGGCTGCTTTGGGCTGAAGGATGTCCATCACAGTGCCCTGCTGGGTTTCCAGGTGGTCCTGTTGAGCTGACAGGACTGGATGTCTGTGGAATGTCTGCAACATATTGGCACACTTGTGGGAACACCAGAGATAGAGAGAGGCAGAAGGCAAATGCAAGTACGTACAGAGGTGTAAAGCTATCTGTATGCGTAACGGCTGCATAGGCCGTGTAAGGTGTGAATAGCTGGTGAGGGTCAGCTAGTGAGGTGTAGGGTGCTATGTTTTTGTGTTCGTGAACACAAAGAGAGAGTTTGAGTAACTTTGTTTGTTGGGGCTGTAAGCAGGGGTCATCTAATGACCGGCCTATACATGTGGTCAAACTATTACTCAAAGCACTGATGGTTCATAGGTATCAAATAAAACCCTAGGGAGAATTCAGAAATAAAAAAAAGAAAAAAAAAGAACTTCCCTCATTAATTATAATAAATTAGAAAATACTAATAAGCATCACTCACTTTCATAAACAAACCTAGGGAGACTAACAGGGACACATCAAACACATCAAGGTAAATAAACAGTAACAACAGGAAGTGTTTCTAGTCTGCTTGGGGGCCTGGTGTAAGGAGGTTAATTGTACCTTATGTAATAGCCTTGTGCTGAGAAGTAAAGAGGAGTAGAGACAGGAATAAGGCTACTAATAACCTGTACGGCTCATTAAGGATACGACAGTTGCTAGAACTGCTCTAATCCTATATACCGAGAAAAAAAGGTAAAGGTACAATGAAAATGTCCTAATAGCTTTAGGAAACTATAATGAAATAATAAAAATAAACAAATTGATTTAATTTAACCCTCTGGAGTCGATTAACGCGTATACGATCTCAGATTTAATTAAAATCAACTTATCTGAATCTGTACATTCAAGCTTAAAAATAAATGAATGAAATTAAATTAAAGAGAGGGAGAATAAAGTCAAAATAAAAATAACACAAATAAAACCAACATATGTCAGGAGGGGCCAACCTGAATCTAAAAAGAAGGTGATAGCACAAACAGAAAGTAAAACCGAGAGAGAGAGAGAGAGAGAGAGAGTATGGAGTGGCTACACTTTACACTCACATGTATCTTAAGTGTCAGTCGGATGCTACAGTTAAAAGTTTAGGTAAAGGGCTTAGTTTAAATGCCTGTGCGGCTGCTAAGAGAGACCACTCAGTTGTTTGTTTACACAAAGGTCTGTGATGTGTAAAAATAACATAACACAAATAAAAACCACATATGTCACTCAGTTGTTTGTTTACACAAAGGTCTGTGATGTGTATGCTTTTAACAGACCAAACCAAAATAACAACATATCAAATCCCAGCATAACAATGCTTTTATCAGGTCGAACCGGAAGAGCCTGCTAGCACCTCCCGGGGTCAGACATTGCTAAGAGACCAATGCAAGCTTACAACATGTGCAAGTGGAGCAGAACATGCGCTGCTTTAAACATGCATGTGAAACTCATGAGGTGTATAACAGTCAGATGACGTTTCGCATAAAACTTCATTCACAAATTAAAACAGCACATCCACTTCACAGACAATGGCAAATTACTAGTTAGCTAAAACAGAATTACACCATTACATCGGTATTTAGTTGAATCACTTCAATGACTACAATGATACGCGATGGTTACAGGAAGGCCTAAATTTAGTGAGATGAGGAACATCGCTCAAATCACTATTAAAAGTAAATATACTGCAGCAAGATTTCTTTGTCGCCCAGTTTAATATCCCTGCCAATGGGGTTTCTTCACCACACAGATTAATTAATGCCGCTAATCTGAGATTTCTTCGTCAGATTTAAGATTTATGAATTTAAAAAAGTGGGTGTTTCTTCGCCCAATAACAGATTAATTTATTCTGGTACCATTTATATGGGCTGCTAATCTGAGATTTCTTTGTCAGATAAGTCTTACTCTCTACTAGAACAGAAATTACGATTTATATGCTAAAATAATGTTAGTTTCTTATCGTACGATTTAAATACATTATAGCACTGACAACTTTCTACTGCTCATAGGAAGGCACATACAAGCTATAGTTTATCTGAGATTAGCAGAAGCTGGTAAGACATTAATACAATTTATGAAACACACACACAAGTTTGATACTAAGTCCACTTGCAAATAATGTTTAAAAGATTGCCACCTTTCTCCACCATTTCTGTAGCGAATCAGCTCAAATGGGGAATATGAATAATAAATCATAACTAGTTATAATAAAATATAAATATTTAGAAGATCCGCTGTAAGTATTTACTTGACATCTCAGTGTTAACTGTATGTCGATTCTAAGAACATCACTTTCTGTTAAAGGGAAACAACTTTCTTACTGTACAGTACAATACTACTCAGAGCATGTAGCTAAAATCTGCATGATTAGGGACTACAGTTAAGAACAAACAATGAACAACCTCAAGTGTGATACAAGTAAGACTTTATTAACTACTTAAACACTTAAACTAGTCTAACATACACACACACACACACACACACACACACACACACACACACACATGCATACAGTGGGCATAGGAAAAAGGGTTAAAGATGAAGCAGTAAAGAGAAGAGAAATAAAACCATGAAGCTATCATACAATTTGATATTCAGCAGATCTACAGCCTGGATGAAACATCAGTTTCTTCAGTTCAAACACAGCTTTGTAAAGGGTGCAAATGATACTTAATGTATCAATTAATAAGACTGAGTTTGATACTTGCATGTCTCGCCTGTTTGAAAGAGAGTCCTGATGCACTTTGGGGCTCCAGTAGGTTGGCTGAAGTTAGGTGATGAGAAAGAACCATTTTGAGTCTGAGGATCTCTGGTGAATGGAGAGTCAAGGCCGAAAGCCTGGCACAAACTTAAGGGTTGCAGAAGAGTTTCTAGCTCACATCCTCATTTTCTTTCCATCCTTATCCACCGGATCTAACAGAACCGTAGACAGCCTGAGCTACTGTATGTGTTGGGGCCCACCGGGCATGCCTTCACCAGCTCAGGCTCTCCACACGGACACTGAAGACTTAACAGAAGAAGAAGAACCGAGGCAGAGCGGAACTGTGAGTCTTTTAAAATCTGAGATGATTCACACCTCTCAGGACTGACTTGTCCAATGAAAAAGGCTGAAATTCCAAGTTGGAGGTTGGAAATAATGAAGAGTTGTACGACCCTTTGTGTGAAAGCATGGTAATTTGCATATGTAACTGCATCAGAAGTTGATATACAAATTAGTAAAGATTCTTAGAACACTAATATGTTACATAGGTATCAACACATAATATACACTCTTGTTTAGATCGTCTGAAGACAATTCATAGATACTAAACGTGGTAAGATTACATAAATGAGTGGTTAATGCATAAAACAGTCAAATTCAACAGACAATATACAAAAAGAGCAATAATATACACAATGACCTGAAGGATGTGTGTGTTCGTTCAAATAGAGGTTTTTGTTATGAACTTATTAGAGAAGAGTCCCTTTTTATGGGCATTATGTGTCTGTTTTTGAGAGACTTGAGTTAAGAGTTGCTTTACCGCATTCCTTTGAGCCATAAAACTAGTGTTATCAGATAGTGTGCCTTTGGTTGCTTTGGAACCAGAGGCCTGTTCTGCCTTTTTTGAGGTGTTAGTTGCATTTTGGGGGAAGGAACCATAGACCTTTTTGTTAGATGAGGGGGTGTTAGATATTATTTGTTAAATATATCAAATAGTTCAAGGCAAATGTGTTAGTATAGACACATAAAGACCACTGGAAAAATCTAAGTATATAAGTATAAGCTAAAATGAAACGTAGAGATTTTTTTTTTCTCTCCATGTCACAGAAACAGACTCTCACCTTAAAGCTTTAACACAATCTCAGAGATAATTCATGTTCTTCACTCTCTGCAGGCTGTGGGACTGCAGTATTGAAGAGGAAGGCTGTGCTGCTCTGATTTCAGCTCTGACATCAAACCCCTCACACTTGAGAGAACTAAATCTGAGCTGTAATAAACCAGGAGACTCAGGAGTGAAGCTGCTCTCAGCTCTACAGGAGGATCCACGCTGTAAACTTCAGAAACTACAGTGAGTCTCATCAAATCTCCATAACTACAAGGTTTAGAGTAAAAACTATTGTTACACAAATGTGTTTTCTGTAGCGGTGATTCTGTTTGTCTCCTTTCTTATCCTCAAAACAAAACAAACAATAAATAAATAACTAAGATTTAATTGGCATCATATTTACACATTCTGATAGAGCCTTTTTTCAAAACCGGTACTTTATTGCTTTTTAATAATAACTCAAAGAGTTAAAGTTAATGAGATAATTAAGTGACTAATTAAACGATGATTGTGCATTAGTGATGAACACCTGTTGTTACTGAGAATTCCAGAGGATCAGATGCTGATGTTTTATTGGTTAAAATGATGCCACCATCATGGAGATCAGTGCATGCTTTTGTTGGGCTCTTGACCCTTGTCTTCCTGTGTGAGATCTGTCTCTGTAGCAGTGCATGTGATGTAAAGCAAAGAAGATATATTAGCTGTTTTTATGTGATGAGATAGTCATCATGAGCTGGTCCGATTACAAATAAATAACTTTTATTTATATATTTGGGTTTTGCATAATCCTGGGAAACCACAGCATGCAAACATAGTTCTGGTCTAATAGTTACAGTGAATTAATTTGAAATCTATGTAATGCATATAAAAACTCCAGTTCCATTTAGACACACAAAGACATCAAAAACCAGTATATGAATCTCAACAATGGTTACAATCAACAAAATGTTTCATGCTGCAATGCATGCTGAGTAACACCATAGTAAAAACTCCCATCATGCACTGCAGTATGAAAAATGATTGTCACCACTGTTGAGGATCATATGATAAGTGTTCATGTCTAAAAGCCTGAGTAGATACAGTTTAGGTGGAGGTGGAGCGGAACTGTGAGCCTTTTGAAATCTGAGACTATTCACGCCCTTCAGGATTGACTTATCCAATGAGAAAAGCTGAAATTGCAAGTGGGAGGTTGGAAATGATGAAGAGTTGTACGACCCTTTGTGTGAAAGCATGGTAATTTGCATATGTAACTAGATCAGAAGTAGTGGTGGAAATTATGATTCTTTCAAGAGATTCGTTCATTTTCAGTTCGTTCACCAAAATGATTCGTTCAGATTCGTTCACTGATTCATTCAGTGACCATTTCTTCATATTACACAAAATACGCCAGCAGGTGGCGAAAAAGAGTGTCTTATGTGTTGTCTTAAGGCAACGAACGAATTCACTTGTTACAAAAACTGATTTGGCTTTATTAAAATGTGTGCATAATCGCATTCAATAAATAAAGTCTGAAGTTGTTCAGATGAACAAAGCATGAGGTTTTCTTGCATAATTAAAATTTTAATTGTTTGGTCAGACAGTTCATATATTATATATATTCACATTCATAAATCGGGGATTAAACGTGGAGTTATGTTCTGTATGCTAAATATGAAAACAAGCGTATGTGCACAGTACATATAACTGCACTTTGCTTTTTGCGAGATTGACAGATGGCCGACTGACCCGGTTTACTCTCATTTATTTCGTTCACGAACGAGATAAGCTATGTACCAGTTCATTTCATTCAGGAACGAGATGTATCAATTCATTAAACTCGTTCACGAACGACATGTACCAGTTCAGTCATTTCATTCATGAACGAGACGTACCAAATCATTCAACTCGTTCACGAACGATAAGATCTCTCGATTTCGTTCAGACTCATATGAAACTCGTTCAGTGAAGGGCGTAGTAGTTCACTACATTCAACAAATCACATGCTTAGTCACATCTCATACTCGAAGGCTATTGGCTCGAGGTTGAGTAACTCTTTGACAGGATGAAACAGTTCACAGAGCTACGGTTCACCGAGCTGCGCATGCGCTGCTAATAGCGCCGCGCTGCTGTGGAGGGAGGAATTTCAGTGAACGAGAAATATGAGTCAGTGGATTACATGAACGAGAACGAGTCGTTCACCTAAAAGATTCGTTCAAAAAGAACGATTCGTTCACGAACGACACATCACTAATCAGAAGTTGATATATAAATTAGTAAAGATTCTTAGAACACTAATATGTTACATAGGTATCAACACATAATATACACTCTTGTTTAGATCGTCTGAAGACAAATTCATAGATACTAAACATGGGAAGATTACATATAAGTAAGATTACATGAACGAGTGGTTCATGCATAAAAGTCAAATTCAACAGACAATATACAAGAAGAGCAATAATATACACAATGACCTGAAGGATATGTGTGTTCATTCAAATAGAGGTTTTCTTATGAACTTATTAGAGAAGGGCCCTTTTTATGGGCATTATGTGTCTGTTTTTGAAAGACTTGAGTTAAGAGTTGCATTGCCACATTCCTTTGAGCCATAAAACTAGTGTTATCAGATAGTGTGCCTTTGGTTGCTATGGAACCAGAGGCCTGTTCTGCCTTTTTTGAGGTGTTAGTTGCATTTTGGGGGAAGGGACCATAGACCTTTTTGTTAGATGAGGGGGTGTTAGATATTATTTGTTAAATATATCAAATAGTTGTGTGTCTGATTGGTCCAAATGCTGCAAATACAAAGATTATATTGAATGTGCTCAAGGCAAATGTGTTAGTATATACACATAAAGACCACTGGAAAAAATCTAAGTATATAAGTGTAAGCTAAAATGAAACGTACAGATAAATAATTATAAAAATTACAGATTAACACACACAAGGTTGTTCTCTTTTTTTCAATATCAAAGCATTTGTTTAGTGGGACTTTTTTATTATTATTATTTCAGTTCAATAATAGTGGCACATCAGTCAGTAACCCAACAAGAGAGACCACTTCATGATGTTCATTTATTATGAGATATTATCAGAAAGAGTAAACTCACCTGCAATTTCCAGGTTTGATTCAGCAATGTACAACTGTTTGTTGTGAAACAACATTGTTATTACTTAGAATCAAATTACTTTGAATTAATTTACTTTGAATTAGTTGCTTTAGTTGGCAAGAGACCAACTAAAGCAAGCCTTGACCACAATTATGGTGGCATT
This sequence comes from Cyprinus carpio, assembly GCF_018340385.1. Lineage (NCBI taxonomy): Eukaryota > Metazoa > Chordata > Actinopteri > Cypriniformes > Cyprinidae > Cyprinus > Cyprinus carpio. Next base: position 19,024,265 of record NC_056593.1, on the reverse strand, counting down.
GTCTTTTTTTTCCCTAGTTGATTTAATCTAAAGCCCTATTCACACGGGATTAGTATTATCTGGGGACCTTGTGTGATTTTGAAATTACCCTCCTACATCTGAATTTCGTGTGGTGCATTCGCACGGGATAAGCGAAGCCTGTGATTTTACTTGAATTTACTGACTTATCTCACGGATACCCTGATGTCAAAGGCTTTGAGAGTCCCATTCTATGGTTCAGATCAGATTATATATATATATATATATATATATATATAATATATATATATATATATATATATATATATTAGAGCCCGACCGATATGGGTTTTTGGGGGGCCGATGCCGATGCCGATATTAACTCGAAAAGAGCCGATTTATAAGCCGATATTTTGATTTTGAAAATAAACTGGATATTAGACCCATTTCCTATAAACTACACTTACACAACATTCAATAGTAAAATATCTGCCTGTTCTATGTATGTGGGCTGTATAAACCATTTTCCAGAAGGGATTATGTTAAAAAAAGCCTTAGATTACAGTCTCAATGACTAAACAATTGCACATCAAAAGTATACATTTTTTAATGATCAAAAGAACACTGCATTAGAGGAATCTTTGCAGAAGTAGTCCCACACTTTGCTGCTACAGCTTTCACCTTTTTTCAGCCATCTGTAGGGCAGAAAGAGAGACAGAGAAAGAATAAGCATGTGTATTAATAATATCACCATGTATCATTACTCATGTCATCATTAGAATTATAATAATAATAAACAGGGATCTCCTACATAGGCAAAAATGAGAAATATATATATATATATTTTTTATTTGTCAAGCAATAGGTATTACCTATTACCTACTTATATTTAACTATATTATTACAACATATTCCTGTTATGTCTGTAAAGCTGCTTTGAAACAATCTGTAAAAAAAGAAGAAGAAAAAAAAGCGCTTGTTCAGCTCACATTTATTTACATGTCCCCTCTGGTTTAATCATTTCTGACGCACCTACTGTAGTTACTGTAACTACACTATATTTGCTCTCACAGACACATTCACAACGGACCCGTATATTTTCTCCTCTTCTCTTTGTGCAGAATCAAAACATCGTCATGCGCTGGCGAACGTAAAGTTAGCCTACTGTTACCGGAAGATTACGGAATCAATACGAAGTTGAATGGTTAACGTTAGTGTCATGAACACACCGCTGTCAATTTTGAGAAGAACCACCTTCAAACAAGTTAATAGCAAGCACTTAAGGGGCCTGCTAAAAAGGAAGCTATGTTTGCGTTAGAATAACGTAACAGTTGTTGTTTTTTCGAGGCACGCTGTACATAACTTCTAGTCATTGACTACACGCGGCCCCCCTGCCACAGTTACACGGTCATTATGTGGGAAACACTGCAGATATATTTAGAATAGGTTAAACGCTAACGTTATAGTTTGACCTCTTATTAACGTTCGCGCTCTTCCACTGATAAACATGGTATTAGCTTTGTGGCTAATCTAATATAGCAATGCATTAGCGGCTGTAAGTGATGTTACAGAATATTTAGAAGTGATAATGATAGGACCGTTAGCTAGAACTACCACACTGTTTTTATATACAGTGTATGAACTAAATCTACAATCATTTCACATGACGAACGACAGACTCACCATCAAAAGAGTACATCTCAGTGGCTCGGCTGATAGCTTTCTTCTGTAGTGGATTTCTGGCGCTGTTGTCAACTGGGGAGTTGCAGAGCTCCCTCTGGTGGGCAAACTATGCAACACTCATAACATGAGTGAAGCATGAGACTCTGTTTTTTTTATGTTTCATCGGCCGTTATAAACGCCGATGCCGATTTAAATGCAATTAGCTCATATCGGCCGATAATATCGGCCGGCCGATATATCGGTCGGGCTCTAATATATATATATATATATATATATATATATATATATATATAGTTTCTTGCGCTTCATTTACATTTCACAGGGTTAAAATAATAATATCTCAAGCTTTATGCTTGATTTATTTGTAACACATTAACCTCAAAACCTTTTCAGCTTTCTCTTTCTGCAAATTGTATGGTGTAGCGATATGACAGCACCCAAAATACTATTAAACATCACAGAGCTGTTGATTCGCACGGGACTAATATTATCACAGGACCTCGGTATTCAGCAAAATATGGTAGGTCTTTTTTTTGTGGGGGAATTTTAACTTTACAAATTACAGACATGGCCATTAGCACAGGATTAAGATTACAGACAACCTCTGCAATAATTACAAACCCACATAGCAAATGTCTTCTGGCCCAGATCCGGGCCACACAATCACTTTTCCCTCGGTCCAAGTGCCGCAAAGAATGACGGCCCTGAAGTGGCCCAGAACTGGATTACAGATAAGGGCCACACATGGGCCATAACTGGGCCGAATCTCAGCCAGTTAATCACCCTGAACTGTCCCTGAACTGGGCCAAAACAGTTTATTATTGGTGCCAATTCTCAGCCTTAAGTAAACCAGAATCTCCAAATCTGAGCCACACCTGAGCCTTATATAGCCCAGACCCAGCCCAGACCCAACCCAGACAGCAAGCAGTTTGTTGGATTTCATGCGGGCCAGATGTGGGCCGGATCTGGACCAACACTATATTGCTGTCTGGGAACACAGAATCTTAATATTTCAGATTATTGCCTTGTATATTACTATAATCACAATTATTCATTTTGGTGACATGCTTTGGTAAACCAGACAGCAACATAGTGTTGGCCCAGATCCGGCCCACATCTGTACATTAATGTACACACAAACTATGCCAATAAAGTACATTAAACTGAATAGAAAATCAGACTTAAAACTCACACATCATGTAACTGTGCAATTAAAAAAAATAAATAAATAAATAAAAAAAACCTTTTGCATTGATTTTTCTATTTATTTTTATAAAAAACAAATCAACCAATAAAGAGTGAGTATATAAAGAATGCATTCTATAAGAGAAACGTAACAGATAGACACATGTAACTTAATCATAATAATTTATTACAGGTGTGTCAAAGAGCAGTACCACAGTAGTCCAAGTGACGATACATTGCATTTGCAGTCCTCTCTGGCAGAATATAATAGTAGTGCGAGGAGCAGGGAATAATCTAAATTGTTAAACGCTGAAAATACTATCCAGATCTACTCCGTTAAGGCGCGCGTTTCTCATTCAAAACACGCATCACCGGAAACACGGCATGTCGCAATCTATGACGAAACCGGCGAGAGCCAATGAGCGTTTGATATCGCTGCCGTAAAACTTGTTGTAAAAAAACTTATTAACGGCACATTTTTCAATTGTTACTATAGCTACAGAGGAAGAAGATACATATCGCCGATGAATGCGGTTTGAATTTGGATCTGTTCTGTTCCTCACACCAAGCATCACATGGATACAGAGGATTTAAATAAAAAATAAAATACTTTCATGATCATTTTATTTAATGCTTGTGCATGACAGCATACTAATAATAATGATGTGCCTCATGGTAAACCAAATAATTATTACATGATGGTTAAATGATCTCTCTCTCACTCTCTCTCTCTTTCTCGCTCTCTCTCTCTCTCTCTCTCTTCATGTAAGGATTCTAAGATTATTTGTACCAAGAATAATAATATAAAATTTAATAAAATTTTAATTAAGTGCAGTTTAATGCACTTAACTAATTTGCTTAATTTTGAAATGATAATGTTTCATTCTGTTTTTGCCTTTCAAAGACCTACATTTAACAAACTACACTTCATTAAAAATGATCATTGTTATTTATCTTGTTTATCATGGGTCACATAATATGCTGCCAGATCATAGCCTGATTTGGGCCACATATCACCTGACTGATCTGGGCCACACTCCTCCCACCAACAATCGGCCCTCATATTGTTTGCCGGATCCCCGCCCTGCCGTCATTGCCACACATGGCCCAGCTCTGGCTGAAAGGGTACATGCCATTGCCAACAGGAGGCCAGCTTGCCAGCTTGAGGCCACATTTGGGCCAAGTCCGTTTGCTATGTGGGAAGGACTGGAGGTCACCAGGTAATACTAATCCCGTGCGAATAGGGCTTTTGTCTGTTGTAGTTCTTGTGTTTCTCTTTTCTTCAATGATGTTGATTGTAAACAGCAAGTGTTCATCACTAATGCACAATCACCAAGTCACTTAATTATCTCATTAACTTTAACTCTTTGAGGACATGCCGGGGAGCCTGTCCTCCAACAAAAAATGTCCATATAGGTCGTTTGTGCAAGCACCTTATTACGACCTATATTTACGTTTTAAAGTTAACCCTCTGGAGTCTAAGGGTATTTTTGCGGTCTGGAGAAGTTTTGTCATGCCCTGACATTTGTGCTTTTTTCAGTTTCTTATAAATATCTAAATGGCTAAAGCCTAATCTCACTGTAATCAGCACAAACTGGGCTATAATAATATGTGAGCAGCATGTATGTACATGATTGTGTTTTTGCAGAACAAAAAATCTTATGCATGGTTAGTGAAAAACTAAAAATGTTAAATCACTTGAATAAGGCAATAAAACACATACAGAACATTGGTTCCCGGGACTTTTGAGAACTGGAGCTTGTAGCCTAGAATTTTTCTTTCTAAATTATGAGAAAATCATCTTGTTTACTCACTTACAGAAAACAAAATATTGATTTAAATTTTCTAAGACACTTTTTGTTGGTAAAAGTCATATGCGAGTAGGTGTCAACTATAATGAATTCACACCTGAGAAGACAAAGGCCTGCATAATGAGCTGCATGATGAGCCATTCAGTCAGCTGTGTCACTGAGAGGGATGAGTCACAAGAAAGAATGTGAGGACAAAATAAATGTATATAATTTTATGTTTGTAGTTTATTTAGAATATATTTAATTATCCCACAACATAATTTAATATTCACTTGTGAGTGCAGTTAAACAGTTTATTAGGAACAATCAAAGCTGACTTTCAAACTGAAATTTTTTGCATCATTACTCGTCACAAAATCCTTCAGATATCCTTTTAACTATCTTATTTTCTACAAAAAAACATTTATTGTTATTATTATCATTATGATTATTATTATTATTAATGTTAAAAAGAGCTGAGAATATTTTTTTCAGGTTTTTTAGGGGGGATAAATTGAAAGAACAGCATTGTTTGTTACATTTGTTACAGTTACATTTATTGGTACATTTATATTATTCACATCAAGCTTTTGAATGGTATAGTAGTGTATATTGTTATTGAAACTTCATAATATTTCACATGATTATACATTTAGTCAGGAATTATAGTTTGGAAAAAGTCTTTGGAAAAAGTCTAACTAGTAAAATGTTTACACGTTATGTGAAAACTAGTACAAGTATACAGTAGGTGGCCATCCAAAACGTCGTTTCTACCGCCGCTCGTACCGCCGCCGCGGCGTCTGCAAAGTGCATTTGCAGCTTTTGACCGCTGAGTGGGGCTTTAATCACAAGTTTTCAAACAAGCGCATCAAAGCACATTTTCGCAAATAGACGTCAGCTTTGCCTCACCGAAGTGTTATATTTGACTGCAGTCGGGGAAAATGAAAGAAAAAATATTTAATATTAACAGATGAAAGTTTAGTCCCTATGTGCCCTATGTGTGAAGATATGTGCTTTTTTTAGAACGAATTCAAGCAGGATAAATGTCAAGCCTATGAGCCTGTACTTATTTTCTCTACACCATATTTTAGATTAGACACATTTAAATAGTGTGCAGTATTATTTATATAATATGAATTATGTGTTATATTATTAAAAAGAAAATGTGGTTTACTTTGCATCGGAACATTAAAAGTGGTAGCATAGTGAGCTAGGCTTGCGTGTTTTATAAATTATTTTCTTTATTTTAGTAAAACGTGAGGCACTGTATAATTTCGCTCCCATTATTTAGGCCTAATTAAACAAGAAACAAATAAATTAAACCTGCACGATTTAACTAAATCATTGAAACTCTAAAGAATGGATGGATTAATAAAACGTCCTCACTTATCAACAAAGTGCACACGATGTAAAAAAAAAAAAGAGCTTCATTAATTGACAACTTCAGTGATTTTAAATGGAGTCTTCTTTACTTGCTTTAATATAATTTAAGTGAAGTAAAAATAAATAAATAAAATAAATAAATAAATTGCAGCCGCATTTAAATGCAGGTTTGTATAATATTCCGTAAAATATCAGTGCAAAATTTGCTCTGCGCATGATGCTGAGTGCACGTGCAGCATTTATTCTTATTTGTCTACATATTTTATCTTCATTACAAATCTTCTCAGTCTATATCACTCACAACTTAATCTAAAAAAAAAGAATTACTTTGTAATGCATATGCAAAATGTGAATTATTATTCATATTCAAGTGTTTGTGCAAAAATTATTAATGCGCATGCATGACAGGGAGGCACCCTCTCGATCACGTGATTTTTTTCCCAATAATGAAATAACTGAAAATTGTGGTGTCTCACATACATGAAAAATATATCTACAGAAAGCTTGAAATGTCTTTTAAACGAATCAATTCAAAACGAAAGCATTATGTAATCTGTGAAGGTTGTATTTCTCTTTAAAGGTGCGTCCATGTGGAGAAAGTCAGCACTGTGAATTTCATCTTGCAGCCGACAAGAAAACATTTGTTTATTAATAAATAATTAAAATGTCTCCTTTTTCATAATTATTAGGCTACTTCTGCCTGTGCTTTGTGACAAACTTAATGCATGTTCTAGAGCGCGGAATATATTAAGGCTGGATTATAGTTGTAAATTTAATATAAACTTGCGATTAGTTGAATAATGACAAATGAACGACTAGTAACTAGAAAAATCTTACGTGGGAAGCAGACATATTAAATACCCTCTAGACATCTGTTAAAGTTTTTAAAGCATTTTATACGCGTTTGCATAAATTTCTTCTTTCAGAACGGTCTGTAATGGAGAGATGCCTTAACACTGATTTTTCCTCTGAAAACACAAAAACAAAAATTGAAATAAAATAAATATTTTATGTTTTGAGAATGATTGGGCTCAACCCTCCCCGCGCGTTTGAGACACGCTGCCAACAATAATATGAGCGGAGCGGAGTGATTCTGACTGGGGCGAGGAGCGGATTTTTTTTTAAAGTCGGAGCGTCTTGGTTTTCACTCACTCCAGCACAGCTCCATCACGAAAACAATTCATGCCAACAGCCCGTTATATAACTGCATATTTAGCAATAATTCACATGATAAACATATTTAGCTATAGCTTGATACACATAATCTCTCCGATCAGAAGACTATAATGACGGCAATAGTTGAGCGGGATGTTACAGGCTAGTTCTCAAGGAGTTTGTCTTCCTTTTACTGATTATTTTCGGGTTATAAGCATGATTTAAAACAGATACAGCACATTCACACGTAATCGCTGTCGCAATAATGCATTCAAACAAATCTAATCTTACAGTAGGCTACTTCATCTGTATCTGATTTTGAATGAGCAGAAATCTGTAACAAATGCATCGATCTGTAGATAAAATAACTGATGAAAATGTTATTTTCATCACAAACAAAATTTGCACAGCAGAAAGCAGCAATTATACCTTTTAATGCTGACAATTTTATTAGTTTGGCGTTTGGTAGGACAAAAAGTTTGCACACAATAGCCTAATCCCCTTTGAAACTCTCCTGTAATTTAATTTATTTATTTATTTTTATTTTATTTTTATAAGCTATTATGAACATAAAATTTCAACTTTAGCCAAGGAGTAAAGGGGGAGCAGTGTTTCTGGTATCAATGAACACGGAGCAGAGTGATTATTAAATGCTCGGAACGCGGAGGGAAATTGTTGCTGCTACACTCCGCTCACATAGGCCTACTGTACTGCCGAGTGAGAGAGATGTTTCGCCCTATATGAACAAGGCCGTCCGATGTAGATGCGGTTAGACAGTGTCTGCTATATTTACAAATAATTGATATAAGAAATAAAAATAAATACATAACCTAAACCAGCGGCGTAACGAGATGAAAATATAGACTAGAAAATTGATTTAGGCCTACACTTGGTCTGTCCTCCGTCCATGACACTGACTCACTGCGGAGCTGCCAGTTTTAATCTGAACAGCTCTTAACGCCGAGTGGATGGTTAGATGCATGATGGGCTAGTATAAAATATTAAAACTTGTTTTGAACAATTTCTTTGTCATTTGAATATTGATTTTAAGTAGGGAGGCAAAAAAAATCGATTTAAATTGTAAATCGGGTTTTTTTGTGAAAAAAATCGGGGATATTGCCCAGCCCTAATGCAACAGTTTTTTTTTTTTTTTTTTTAAGTTAAGGCAACTTCCTCTGAAATTAAGTTATAATAACTAATAGACTTTATTGCGCTATACAGTAGTCAACATTTGAAGTGGATCAAACCTTTCTTTAAAGTTGTTCTAAAACCTGTTCTGCAAGTTTGAAACCCTCATAAGACTGTCTATATGAAAGAGCAAGAAATTCACACCTTTATTTCGACCTCCACAAGCTATACAGAACTACCCCAACCCCCTCCAGCTGAACTGAATTCGGTCTGTTTTTGGGCTGTGAGGAATGGTGTGTTGTCATGTCACTGGGTTGAAACATGCCTGCACTCACAGCAGCTCTACTCTTTTTATTCATTATTTTCCCCCAGCCCATATTATTATTTTCACTAGACCAAAATAATAACAAATTATCAATTTATTATTATTTTAACCAAGAATGAACCGAAATGAAAAGATTTTAATCCGTATACATATACATATATATATATATATATATATATATAATGACTGTTTAAAAACAATAGCATGCATAAGAGCCTTTGTGTAAAGG